>NW_026000093.1:38400266-38423708 GCF_001458135.2 Marmota marmota marmota
GGGGGGGAGGAGCTCCTTTCTAGAGGAGGGGGTCCAAAGCTGGTGCCCCGGGAGTGAGGGTATCCTGCCCCTTTTATAGATTTCAGATTTCTTTTCTTCTTATGCCCCCTCCTCCTCTTATCTTTCCTCAGTGACCAAAAAGTTGAGTAACCAAAGGTGGGAAAGGGACTGTCCAGGGGTACAAGCAGGAAGGGAGCCATCCAGGGGATATTCATTAACAACTCCTTTTAGGGAGGAACAATTTCTTGGAGGCAGATAACCTTGGCAACAGGTTGGAGGAGGGGAAGTGCTCTGGAGGTATTAGCATTTTATTTTCTTTGACTCAGCCTCCATCTTCATGACCCATTTTCATAACCTCTCTAAAGACTCACCTTTAGTTATTTTTTCTTGACTTACCATTTATTACCTATATTGACTGACTTTTTGCCCTGTCTCACCTTTACTGCCCTCCTGATTGGACCCATGGTTTTTCTGTATTCCATATTTTCCCCATATTCTTTTTTTTTGGTTTTTTTTTTTTTTTTTTTTTTTTAGTGGTAATTCTCTAAATATCATCTTAGTCTGGGTATGTGATTTTTTTTTATCTTTTTCATACCTGAAAGTGTCTGTATTCTTATTAAATATGGAAAATGACAAATCCCCAAAATAGTGAGCCCTGGGGGAATGAAAAGGAAAGCATACATTGAGAGCACTGATCCTTTCCCAATACATTCTTTCCGGGTGATAAAACAAAACATGGGGAAGAGGTGTCCATAAAACTTCAGAAAGGCAGTCTCTGGGAAGAGGCCAAAGCATTAATCTTTCTATAAACAAATCCTTTCCAGATATCAACTACCCCAGGCCCTCCATTAGGTCTAATAAGATAAACCCCAGAGCCTGACTGCTGACCCTAGACTCCCTCCCATTTCTCCCAGTAAAACAGACCTCCAATTTTTGAGTGCCCAATTTTGACACGTGCCGCAGTCTGGCTGGGCACAAAATAACCGAGCCGCCACACAGCCTTGTAGGTTCAAAACAGGAACTCCTTTATTCTCCACACTCCCTCGAACGCCACGCACACCACACACCAACCGGAAAATCCCTTCTCCAGCACTTCCCCAACCAATGGGAATTCTCCGGGAATTCCGTGAGAACTCCAAAGTAGCGGGCGCCTGAGGCAGCAAGAGCTACCCCATTACCCGACAGTAAAGGTCAAATATACAATACAATCAATCCAGCATCACAGCAATTATATATAGCTTAACTCAAATCATCATCTCAATGGTTCCCTGGTGTCACCTTTCAACCACTCCATTCTGGCAAAAATGCCATGCGTCATTCCGACTTGGCTATCACTCTCAGCAGACACGCTCATTAATTAAGTCACCTCTCAGTATAACCTTCATAAGCCCAGTCCCCTCCTTTGTTCAGGAAAGTGGGTCCATTCCCATTTGTGTAGTCCCATTTCTGAATAAAGGCTGAAATGATCTGTGAAGTTTGCATCTGGCCTGGTCTCTTTGTTCTAGCAAATCTTTCTTACATTTGATTAATAGTTTTTGTAGTAAAGACTTGTATGTTCTAAAATACACTTTGGAGGTGGTAGTGGTGCAACAGTCTGATTGATTGCCCATAGCATTGTCTTCATTTTGTGACTTCTTTGGTGCTTCTTTCCTCATTATGTCTACTATTCCTGAGTAACCCTAAGTTTTTACTTCAATTTACTCTCTCTCAATTTCTTCAAGAAGGAACTGTATCAATTCTTCTTATTATCAATATTTTCTGGGGGATGGGGGTACTGGGGATTAAACTCAGGGGCACTCAACCTCTGAGCCACATCTGCAACACTATTTTGTATTTTATTTAGAGACAAGGTCTCACTGAGTTATTTAGCGCCTGGCTTTTGCTGATGCTGGCTTTGAATTTTCTATCCTCTTGCTTCAGCCTCCCAAGTCACGGGGATTACAGGCGTGGGCCACACTATGCCTGGCTCAACTCTTATTTTTAAAGAAGAAATCACATTGCTACAAATTCAACTGATTTGAAACTTGGCTACTTTTGGTCCATCTTTAAAGAGCTTTACAAGGTTGATTTGTAAGGGTCCGGTGAACGACGGAGGAAGAGACCACCAAGAGACCGACTCATGCAACCGCAGAAGGGGGTTTATTGAGAATCCAGCGCGCTGGGGCTCCGTGCTCACTCAACAAGGGAGAGCGGCCCAGAACCCCGAGCAGGGGTTGAGCAGTGCTTAAGTACACTTTTTGGGGAGGGCAGGGACTTTACATACATCACAGTCTCCTTTAACAAATCACCATACACCTTGGGAAAATCAAACAACAATTCTTAGACATGATCAGTACATTCATTGGCGGGAACAGGTCAGGCGGGAAGGGGGGGGTACATTCAAACTGATTGGTTTGGGCCCTGAATGCCTACATGCCAAACTGCACAGGGTCCAGGTTATTTATCTACTGGACAATCCTGGGAATTGTTTTAACAGCTACAGGAATTTCAGGTTTTGGGTGTAGCATAGGAACTTAACAATACCTGGTCCTTTACATTTTAACTCAGGCTTTGCAGCTTAGAAACTTTACAATACCCGGTCTTTTACACTTTAACTTCAATTTCTTTTACTCTTACAGATTCAGGCTAATGGCAATAAGCAATGTAACTGTTCATGAAATAGTAGTTTTTCTTAAAGACTAGTATTTTTTTCTTAAAAAAACGAGTAGTTTTTTTCGAAGATTGTGGGATTTTGAAATTCAAAACAAAAATATTTCCCCTTTGTAATGGAAGTTCTAGAAGCAACTATAAAAGAATGTACAGGAAATACTTGAAGAATGGATATAGATTTTGACACAATTCAGAAATATTTCTCAGCCATGCAACTGCTAATAAAAAGAGCGAGAGAGAGAGAGAGAGAGAGAGAGATTGCAAATAAGAAGAAGTGCTGCGATATAGAAATGTTGCAATAACTGTACTGGTTCAGCCACTTTTTAGTTAAATAGAAGGCACTTAATCTCTATAGGTCTTGCCAACCTAAGGAACATACAGAGAAAGATTCTCCAAAGATTAGCACATTTATTTGGAACTAGTAGAATACTGCAATATAAATATATGTGACATGGTAAACTATGTGTGTGTTCAAAGATGTTGAGGCAAGGGGATATTTTAAGGCAAAATGAGGAGGATTATGTAAATTACTTTGGTAGAATAATCCTGGGCCACAAGGCTGGTGACAAATTTGAGAAGACAACTCCTGAATAGGAGTCCTGGCAGAAGTTTTCTCCTGCAAGGTTGTGGTTCTGGTGGTCTTTTGTCAATGGTTGTTGTTATCAAGCATGCTACAAACATGATTTTCTCCTTCATAATCTCCCAGCTCTATTATTATTATTATTATTATTATTATTATTGTTTATGTTTTTGTTTGGGCTTCACAAATTAACTTCATTTTGATTCTGACTCCTTTTACAACCTCAATTTCTGTCTTCATTTATTAAATCCACAACACTATTGAGCACCTGGAAACTGGTAATTCAGCAATGAGCAAAACATGGAAATCTTGCCTTCACAGGATTTACTTCTTGTCAGAAGAGTTGTAGGAAACAACCAATTAGGAGGCGAAGGGATTATTAGAACTCAGGAGAAAAACAAAGCAGGGCAAAAGAGTGGGGCTTGTGGTATCCTCTGAAATGTTGAATGACCTGTGATGAAAAGTGTCCTTGTGGTCTTTATAACTTGAGATATACATGCCATACTTCAGTAAACATGACAATCCTTATTGTAACATTTTCCCGTATAAAATCCACAATGTAATTTTCAAAAGTTAGTTTGAATTCTTTCTTGCATTGCTGTAAGTTATACACTTCATCAATAATGATTTTAAAACTATCTATCCATCCACTACTTTTGTTGATATTGTGCTTGTCTTTTACTACCTTTTCTTTAATCATCACAGGAATTCCAGTTTACTATAGTTTGGGGATTATATTAGATGACAATATCTATAAATCTCCATAGCTGGCACATGGGAACTTTTCAATATATTTTTGTTGCTAATATAATTAATGTTACCATTAGGATGTAACTAACAACAATGATAAAAATAAAGGGGTTTAGTTCTTTGGAGAATTCCAATTCTCTCTCTTCCTTTATATATGTGTGTGTGTGTGTGTGTGTGTGTATACATGTGTTTATATTAGTTGTTGATAGACCTTCTTTTATTTATATGGTGCCAAGAACGGAACCCAGTGCCTCACATGTGCCATGCAAGTGCGCCACTGCTGAGCCATAGCCCAGCCCCTCTCTCTCTTCTTTTTGATATTTTTTGTTTTGTTTTATTTGTTAATTTGACTGATGAAGCTCTGAACAATTCTAACCACTTGTAATGACTAGGAAAAAAGGGTTAAGTTTTTATAATTTATGATGATTTTTGTTATATCCTTCACAGAATGCAGTGTATTAAGATAGTCTTGATAATTCTTTGGTTCCTAAAACAAGCATACCACGTTTACATTTCTGCACTCACAAGCCAATAGAATAACATCAATCACTTATTGAGAGCCAGATACCAGAGCAGGAGATCCTCATTCATTTTATGTAATCCTGCGAGGGAATTGCTACCCTCCAGCTGTTATTAAAAGTATTGTTCAGGAAGAGGTTAAGTCACATGTCAAAGGTCACCTAACCAGTGAATACATTTATAAAATGAGGTCTCTTCTGAGGTTGTTTTCAGCTCTATTATTTTGCTAGTCTATATATTTAGTGTGAAATTTCTCAGAGTATGGTTTTCAATCTACAGTTCTTAAAAAAAAAAAAATAAGAATCAGGTTGACTGAAGATGGCCAGCTTGGACACTATGTGGAATCGCCCTTGTTTGTGTACACATTCTTTTATCAAATGTATCCCATTTACTTCTTTATGTTTAAGCTGGTCCTGAGAATATAGGTGCGAGAAAACTGTTGCTTCTCCTTCATGTTTAGGGATTAAATCAAATGTTAATATATATAAAACTCCATAGCTAGCACATGGAACTTTCAATACATTTTAGTTACTATTATAATTGGTATTACCATTATGATGTAACTAACAATAATGAAACAAAACAAACAGAGGAGGGTCTTTAATGAATATAGATCTTCCTTCTCCTCCACTGGTCCTTTTGCTAATTTGACTAGTGAAGATCTGGAAAAGTTCAATTACCTGTAGAGACAGGAAAAAAATGAGTTAATTTCTTATAATTTATGCTGAATGTATTTAGCTTATTATTGTTGAAACGTTGAGATGTCAATAATTTATAAATAATTACTGTATGAATTTTGAGGGCAAAACTGTCTTGTTTCTAGTGCCTGGCACCTAGTAAGCCATGTATTGTCACCTCAAGTGGAATGCAATGGAAGCAATTTTCAAAGTCCAACTTAAATGAACACAATACTCTTATGATTATGGAATCATCTAGGAAAATGTTTTCTTAAAGGCAAATAAGACATCATTTTAAAATCCCCAAAGAAACAAACAGCTGTCATGTCTAATTGTGTTAGCATTGTTGAAACGCATCACAAGGTTCCATGGCAGTGTGGCAATGTTCCCTTTAAGCTGCTCACATGAGTGGGTTGCCTGGGATAAACCCTGGTCTGCCATAGCTTTTTATTTGACCATAAACAATTGACAGTAAATAAGACCAACTCAAAGCAGAGTTGAATAGCTTATAAATTTGTTATTGTGTCCTCAGTCTCTCCATTTCATATGTTTACTGTTCTTATCACCCCAACCCAATTAATTTTGTTCATTCATTCATATAATTAATAACTAGTTATATATGCCTGCAGTAGTCTAGGTACTCTGCTAGGTAGTGACAATATAAAAAGGAACAAAACATCCATGTGTCCCTGTTCTCAGGTTTAGTTAGGAAAGGCAATAAATATATAGATAAATGTAAAATTGTAATTGCAAAAAGTGTTATGAAAGACAATTGCTTTATGCTATTTGAGTCTCTAGTCAGAGAAGTCAGAGAATTTGATCCTGTGGAAGTTCTAAAATAATGAAGGAGAGAGTTATATAGAGGAATAGGAGAAGAATGATGGTAGGTAGATTTTCCCTCTTTGGGCATTGAGTCTCACTTTCAATCCTACCAAAACAGAGAGGATCTGATATTATTTATACCATTTATCAGCATCAGGTCTTTCCTTTCTTTTGTCCAACCCATTGAAAACCTCTTCTTTCTCCATCATCTATATGAAAACCTCTTCTTTTCTAAGCCTGGCTATCAAAGAAGGGATTCATTATCCTGGTTTATTGTATCCTGTTTTGGTACAGGGACACCTAGTGAGTTCCTTTTTTCCAAGCTACTTTCATTCCTTCCTTCATCTGCTTCTATGCTCAGGCTTGCTTGGGAGGCTGAGGCAAGATGATTGTGAGTTCAAAGCCAGCCTCAGCAACTTATTGAGGCCCTAAGCAACTCAGTGAGACCCTGTCTCTAAATAAAATAAAAAGGGCTGGGGATGTGCTCAGTGGCTAAATGCCCCCAATTTCAATCACTGTTACTCCCCGCAAAAAAAAAAAATCCCAATGGTATATTATACAAAAATAGAAAAACAATCCTTAAGTGCGTAAAAGGTCCTTAGTAGCCAAAGCAATCTTGAGCAAGAAGAAGAAAGTTGAAGACATCATAATTCCTGGTTTCAAAATACATTACAAAATCATAGCAATCAAAACTGCATGGTTTTGCCATAAAATAAGACAATGGAACAAAATAGCCCAGGAATAAATCCATACATTTGTAGTGCACTTATCTTTGATGATAGTCCAAGAACCCACAACTACAAAAGTATAGTCCCTTTACTAAATCCATGTGGAGAATAAGAAAATTGAGTCTGTATTTCATACCATATGCCAACAGGAACTCAGAATGGATTGAAGATTTAAATATAAGACCCTAAACAGTAAAATTACTAGAAGGAAACATAAGGGAAAAGTTTATTGGCATTGCTCTGGGGCAATGATTCTTTTAGAACATGACACTAGTATACAATAAAAGTAAACAGACAAATAGGACTACATCAATACATAAAAGCTTCTGCATAGCAAAGGATACAATCAACAATGTGAAAAGGAATCCTATGGGAGGGAAAATATATTTACAAATTCTGTATATAACAGGGGGTTGATTCCTAAAATATGTAAATAACTAAAGAACTAAATAGAAAAAAAATCAAATAATCTGATTAAAAACGAGTAAAAGGACTTAAATAGACATTGCTCAAAAGAAGCCATTAGTCATTAATGTAAATACAAACAAAACCAAAATGGGTTGGCATTTTATATCTGAAAGATTGGCTATGATCAGAAAGAGGAAAGATACCAATTGTTGGTGAGGATGTAAAGAAAGGGAATCTTTGTGTACCATTGGTGGGATTATAAATTGGTATAGCCACTTTGGAAAACAGTGTGAAATTTCCTCAAAAAATAAAAAATAGAACTACCTTTATAATCCAGCAATTCCACCTTTGGTTATATATCCAAAGGAAATACAATCAGTATGTGGAAGAGACATATGCACTCCTCTGTTCATTATGTCATTATTCACAAAAGATGAAATATGGAAATAACTTAAAGGTCCATCAATGGTTGAATGAAAAAGTGTTTGTGTGTGTGTGTGTGTTAGAACGAGTGAATTTCTGTCATTTGTGACAACATAGACGAACCTCATAAATAAGTTAAGTGAAATAGGTCAGACACAGGAAGACATACTACGTGTGATCATTTTATGTGGAATCTAAAAAACTCAAACTCTTAGAAATAGAGTATACAATGGTGGTTACATGGGAGATGGGGAGATGTACGTTAACAGGTAAAATGTTCAGTTTTACATTGTTAAAAAACCTCTGTAGATGTAACGATCAATTATATTGCTAGAGGTAATATTATTGCATATTTGAAATTTGCTAAGAGAGCAGATCTTGTGTTTCTCAACACACACACACACACACACACACACACACAAAGTTACAAGAAAAAGTTTAGAACCTTGGGTAGAGAAAGATGCTAAATAGTAGAATGAGATTTTGTTTGTGGGCCATCTATTTTAATCAGAAGCTGAACTCATCTCCTGGCAGGTAACGTATTTGTGAGAAGGGGACCTACAGGAACTTTGTGAACTTGGGGGCTCACGCATAGTCCATAGTGGCAGTCTAGCTAGTACCCAACTCTAGTGGATTTTTGCCTCATCTGGATTGTGTTTAAGGTTTTGTTGCAATCAGACCACTTAGAAAAGCTTCTATTAGTCATACCCATTGTCCAAGCTGATTTTAGATGTAATTCAGTAAATGGAATCCATTACTCTCCAAGTGTTAAATTGCACAGGAACGTTTCTCTCAATTATTCTAGTCTAAAAGTGTTTCTTAAGTGTCTCTTAGTTTTTGAGGGTTCCCCTTTAGTAATTTGTAATATAAAGTGATTTTCTAAATTCATTAAAACTAGAAGAGAAAATAGGTTTGTCATTAGTAACTGTGGCCCACAACTGTGGTTAGAGAGTTATTAGTGTGAAGCAGGCTGACTTCTAGGCCCATGGCTGACTCTGCACATGGAGATCCTACCAATCCTATTGCATATTTATGGATATTGTGCCTGCAGCTAAACCTAACAGGCATGGTTTGCCTTGTACTGAGTAATTAATGTGTGTTTGTAATTTAATCATGATTTAAACTGTATTAAACTTTGTGCCCCATGCCTTTTAAAAAAAGTGACTGTGACTGTAGAAATATTTGAAAAAATGAGCTAGAAGTTAAGAAAGCAAATAGGTTTAAAATTTGAAAATAAGTAGAAGTGTGTGTGTGTGTGTGTGTGTGTGTGTGTAAAATACCTAATGCATTTCTAGCACCATGTGTAACATTTTCTCCCAGGACCTGGGCCCAAAAGGTTATAGTTAGTAATTAATAATAGCTGTTATTTGCCAGGCACCTCATAGTACTGTCACTAATTCTTTTCTTTTCTTCCTTTCTTTTTTTTCTAAGTGTTGTATTTTTTTATCTTTATTTTATTTATTTATATGTGATTCTGAGGATTGAACCCAGTGCTTCACACATTCTAGGCAAGTACTCTATCACTGAGATACAGCCCCAGCCCCTGATGCCAATTCTTAAAACTGCTTTAAGAAGAAGATACTACTAGCATCCCCATTTTCAAAAAGAAACAGAGGCTTAGGAACTTGAGTGACTTGCCCAAGATCAGGTAGCTAGTACACTGCATAGGGGATGGTTTCCAAAGCCTGTGCTTTGACTATTGCACAATATGCACACAAATAAAAGAAGTGTACTTAAAGTCTACATTCAATGAGTGTATGTGAGACAATTTCATTTTGTGTGTGCATTTGTAGGTGTATGTGTGTATGTACGATCATTTTGAGCAAGAGTAAGTTCTCCTTGAAAATAGATAGTGTAGTTGGTATAATAAGTTGGGAGTGTAAATCATAGAGCCAAGAGACATTATTTCACTCTAAATCACAGTTTGGACCTTGGATTCAGTTTCCTTTAAAATCAGTGTTATTGTGAGGTCCATATTAGTGTTCAAGACTATTTATCACATACTGAATTCCACTTAAGTGTTAGCACTTAGTATTATCATTAATAAATTAATCAGTTACTTTTTCTTCTTAAATTTTGTATGTACTTCTCCCCTACTTATACAAAGACTGCTGCTATACATTTAAGCTAGATTTTATAATCCAAAGGCATCAATGAACACTGACATGCTTTCCTCCTATTCAGTTTGAAAGAAGAACTATATCCACCTCAAGGCAGGTCACTGCAAGGTTAAGTTAGAGGTATGAGGGGGCCATTGGAATTAAATAAATTTAGGAAAAGTTGGGAGAGAGAAAGATACTATTTGTGGCAAGTGTACAAAACCAAGAAAAGACTACAGGGAGGTTGAAAACAGGATGTATTAGGTAGGGAATTATTATTGGGCAATTATTTAGGTATTGCCTAGTAGAGTTGGGTAAAGGAATCTAAGTGATAATACATCCCATTCTTTGCATCTTCTGCTATGCAATGTCATAGACAGGCATAATGAGCACTAGTACTAAGGGACAGAAGTGAAAAGATGCATTTAAGAGCAATTTTGATAGTGGAAATTGGTGATAGTTGATTTAGTTGGAGGAAGACAAAAAAGTTCTAGGTGATTCCTGTTTTAGTGCAAAAGGACCGAGTCAGGTGCAAACTTCATGGATCAGCACAGCCTTTATTCAGGGGTGAAATCACATATCTGATGGACCACTTTCCTGGTGGAAAATTAGTCATTGGCCAAAGTGGGAATCTGTGCTTATATAGATTACACTGAGAGGTGACTTAAATTAATGAGCATGTCAATTTGGGGACTCAGGAATTTGAGATCTGTTTTTACTGGGCAAGATGGAGGGTCTGGGGAAGGATTTGTTTTGGGAAAGATCAATGTTTTGGCTTTTTCCCAGAGACTGTCATTCCAGGCTTGATGGATGTCTCCTCCCCAGGGCTTGTCTTGTCACTGGGAAAGAATGTATTGGGAAAGGGTCAATGTTATCAATGTGTGTTGCATTCTTCCTCATTTCCTCTTCCTAGGACACACGATCTTGGGGTTTGTCATTTTCCATATTTAATAATTCCAAAGTTTGACCATCAAAATATAATAAGAACAATGGGTGTATTGTCCTTAGTAGAGATGGGAAAAACATATCTAGCTTGTTCTGCAGTCTTGTCTAGTTTTAGGCTTTGAATTAAGAGTGACCCTCTGGAGATGACTTAGGAGCCAAAACCAACAAGATACAATTTTTACAGAGTTAAATGTAAATCATACATTTAGGTTAAGAAAAGAATTCAGTTGCACAAGTTCAGGATGTGGGTTATCTGCTTGACAGCTAACTTAGGGGGGTTTGTTGGCCACAGGCAAAATTAATTATGCACCAACAATGTGCCCTGTTGCTGAAAGAGTGCATGCCATGTTAGAATGCATTAACACGAGTGTAATCATCTGCCCTAGGGAGACCCAGTGGTCCCACCAGCATCTGTGCTATGAGCTCTCATTTCTCGTCTCACCCCAGGCACCACATCTTCAGAGGGGAGCACTCAGAAAGATTAGAGAGCAGTCAGGATGGTCAGGGGTCTGGAAATTATGTCCTAAGGGACATGGTTAGGGGAGAATGGAGCACATTTAGGAAGAATATGATCACAATCTTCAAAAATGTAAGATTGTTACATAGGAGAATAAAACTATTTTTTATTGTTGATGTGGAAGAATTATTTAGAAGTTACAGAAAGCCAAATTACAAAAGGTAATGAATAGATGAAATTTTTGAACAGGATAAAAGAGCTCCTGTTACTGATGTGTTCATGAGGAAATGCCCAACTGTGTTTTTATGTTGGACTTGATGACTTATAAAAAGTACTTCTAATTGTGAGATGCTCTAACTCCCTGTGTCATGGGTTTATAAGAAGTTATCAACAAGAGGCTACATGCTAATTTCCAAAGGATAGAGGAGTTACTAAGAATACCAACAGAAGTTCATTCTTTAGATAATTATTGAAGTAAAGCAGGCTTTAAAACTTATCAGGTTGTATATTATATAACTAAAAACCTTTCTTTAGGAACTATCCACAACCATGCACTGTTACTAATGAAACATGGCAAAAACTCTTTCTTGTGGGGTGGTAGTATTAGTGTGTGTATGTGTTTATTTCTGCAGATCTTTTCAGTAAACCATTTTGAACAACCTTATCAAGGAGTCCTAAATTTCTCACTTCAAACATCTCCTCCTCAGAGAGACCTTTTCTCACAATCTAACCTGACCTTATGTTACTTTTCATCTCCTTTTCCTGGTTTCTTTCCTTCATGTGTAGCACTGAGAACTAAAGGGAATTGGTGGTCTGTTTTTTACTTACTTGTTGTCTGCCATACTTCTCAACATATAAGCAGGATCTTTTGGATCTTGTTCACAGTGGTACTTCTAACATTCAGAAGAGAGCTCCCAGTATGTAATAAACACATGATAAATATAACTGAATTCATGAAGCATCTAGGTTGTGAGACATTTCTCAAGGTAACTCAGTCTTTTCCTCAGTGTCCCTGCACCTTATGTGTAATTTAAATAATATGTGTAGAAGCCTGCATGTTTGCCAAGGCAACAGAATGGGAATACTGTCATCTGTCCTTTAGGAGAAATGTGTGAAGTTAAAGGCCACTACTGAGATATCCTTTGGTTATCTTACTCTATGAAGGATAACCTTTCTGGGTGCTGTGGCACCACCTATAATCCCAGTGACTCCGGAGGCTGAGGCAGGAGGATTGCAAGTTTCAGATCCTCAGCAACTTAGGGAGGCCCTGTCTCAAAAAATAAAATAGGGCTGTGGATGTGGCTCCGTGGTTAAGCACCTCTCTGTTAAATTCCTGGGAGAGGGGGAAGGAAAGAGGGAGGGGGAGGGGAAAAGGGAGGAAGAAAGGAAGAGGGAGGGAGGGAGAAAAGAAAGAACGAACCTCAAGTTATATTTTCTTCACCCCCTTTTAACGTCTACATTTCACAATCTTTCTTGTAGAGCTTAGAATTTGTGGAACATTTTTTAGCCAAACTGCTATGTAGTTAGTACATCAGATAAAGATGGCCTTTCTGGGTCTTCTATGCCTTTTGCAACATTTTTTTTTCTGGGAGCTAAGCTGGATCAAAACCCAACCATGATGGTCAGTCCGCCTGTGGAATTTATAGCTTACTTTGTACAATTTTTTTTTTTCTTTTCAGACTCTTGTATCTTCTCCTCCCACTGGATGACTTTGTTTCATATCCTGTGTAGAAAACAGACACTGCCAGCCAGTCAGGAACCCCATCTTTCTATCACCAAACCCATTCTCTTCCCTACCTGCTCTTGCTTTCTCTACCTCTCTTCTTACTACCCCAGATGACGAACCCCTACTCCTCTGGCCAGCATCCACTTGTACTTTGAGTTCCATCTTCTAAATCATTTGATTCTGTAATTATCCCTCTCCTTATATAATTAGTTTCTCAATTCCCATAGGATTTTTTTTCTATCAGCATATAAATAAGCTGTACTATCTTTTTAGTTTTGAATTTAAAGGGAAAAAAAACCCTCCAGTTCTTTCCTTATTTTTTATTTTTTTCTTAATAGCAAAAGTTCTTACAAGAATTTTCTACAAGTCATTGTCTTTGCTTTCTTATATTTTATCCACAGCCCACTTCAATCAGACTTTTTTGCCTAGCACTTCACCCCTATTGTTAAGGTCACTAATGGCTTTCATGTTGCTAAATCCAGTGGCTCTTTTTATACTTTCTTAAACTTAACCTTCCCCTGGGAGTTGACCCGCATCTTTCTTCTTGAAATCGTTTTCTTCTCCTTTTGTTTCCTCTTGGCTTATGTGACACTGCATATCCTGGAAAGCGGGAGATAGAGACTTTTGTAATCAATTGAGGGAGAAGCATGAAAGGGAGTAAATACAGGACAGAGCAGGGAGAAAAAAATTAAAAAGGGCAAAGATATGGTTGTGATAATTTGTTACAGGAGCAGTGTGAAACTAATTCCGTCTCAGACTCTGAAATAAGCCTTTTCATTCAAATGACTGCAAGAATGTATTCCAACTTCACCTTTACAATAGAATAAGATCTTCAAACTAATAAATGCATTGTGCTTGTGTACACATGCATACGTGTACACACACACACACACGTATATAGAACAATGTTAATTCTCAGGTGAAAACATATATGGAAGTGAAACCATTACCATAAATTCTTGGGATAAGAAATTTCATTGTAAAAGTCTCTATTTTTTAAATATTAATTTAAACTATTGACAAAAGTCTATACCACATATAAGTAAAAATGTAAAACTGTCCAAATTTGCACCATAATTATTTTTCTTGTCTTGCATAAATTGGTTTGTGAACGCACCCAAGATTCATTTTCTTTTGCCCTTAATATTAAAAGTCTAAACTGTGAAGTTGATAATTGTCCATGAGTGGTAAATTACATTTGGAAATCAAAGAGCAGATTTTTTGTCTCTTGAAAAGACCGGTAGAGTAGAGGAAGGGGACAGGGTGGAGGGAGGAGGGGAGAGGAAGGGAGGTATAGGAAAGAAAATTGACAAAATTATATTGCATATATAAATATACAACAATTAATGCACTATTATGTACAGTTAAAATGCACCAATAAAAATGAAAAGAAAAGCCAGGCATAGAGGTGCACGCCCTGATCCCAGCAGCTCAGGAGGCAGCGGGGCTCTCCAGTTCAAAGCCAGCCTCAGCAAAAGCCAGGCTCTAAGCAAATCAGTGAGACTCCATCTCTAAATAAAATACAAAATAGGGCTGGGGATGTGGCCCAGTGGTTAAGTGCCCCTGAGTTCAATTCCGGCTATAAGTAAGTAAGTAAATAAATAAATAAATAGAAAGAAAGAAAGAAAACTGCCATGCTTTAGAAAACAATCCTTTATCACTGATTTATTGAACTAAAGAACTAAGAAGGAACTTTTAAACTTTTTCTATGTGCAGTTCTTCCTATGTCTGACCAATCTGTTATTTGTAGGACAGGTATATCCAGGGCACATCTTCTCTGCTTTACTCAGACCATTTCAGTAGATGCCTTTGTGAATTTTGTGATCACACAGAGGGCCACCAAAGTTAAAGACCCTCAGTTATATCCACATAATGGAGTGGTCTTGTTAGCTCATTTGGGAATAGTATGATGGAAGTCTTCAGATCTTTAGCTGTTTCTGATTTCCTTTTACTGAGATTTCAGTGGTTGATTCTGTGGGTCACAATGTTAGAATACTGCTGGGTTGCTCAAGTGAGTTATGAATGGGTCATTAGTTCATTTTAAAATGCCCCTTTTAATTTTTTCATAATAGCAAAAGTTCTTCCAAGAATTTTATTACATATTACAAGAATTTGTAATATGATTTTAATGAAGTTGAGTGCTTTGATTGAGACTTAAATTGTGATTTAATTGGCATAGCATTTGAGCATGAAGCTCAAGTGAACTTCATAAAGATATTTTCAGGTGTGTAAATGAAGTAATTCTCAAATATCTTGGTTTCCTTAAGTTAGGTAGATCTGAGCAAAGGGGCTTAAATTATTTATTTTTTCATCTGAAGGTGGATAATGTATGAGCTGATTAAATCTCTATATGTTTGTAGTTGAAAATACTAAATCTAGGAAACAACCTTTTAGAAGAAGTCCCAGAAGAGATGAAATACCTTACCTCCCTGAAGAAGCTTCATTTATTTGGAAATAAGATTTGTAGATTTGCATCTGGAGCATGTGGTAAGTTAGTCAAAGAATGACATTATAGTTTCAAATTTAACCCCTCATATTTAATAATACTGGACTGAAATGAGAAAGAATTTTTCATGCTATAATCATTTTTTGTTGTTGTTTTGGAGCTACTTTCACTTTTAAGATTAAGAAATTTTTGAGGCACTACTTTTGCTTTTCAATTTTTATAACAAACATTAATTACATATAGATCTAAGAGAATAAATAAGCGTTAGTGTTAAGCTTAAACCAAACTGGTGTTAATTTTCTCCTTTTCAGAACTGGTGTACATTGAGACTCTTTGGAGGTCTTTTTCCTGAGTCAGAGTAAAATATTTTGAAAACAAAAATCAAGAGGAGCTCTCTACTATTCTCCTTGTTCTTTTCATTTTTTATTTGCTCCAGCTATTAAGTCACAATCTTTGGTCAAAATGTTAAATATGAGTCAATTAGGGGAGGATTTTAAAGGAAAGATATGAGATCCAATGACTTGCAGTCTTTACTTTGTGTTTGTTTTCAGCTAAATATTTCTCCATTCAGTATGACACTCTTATTTAATATAGGTACAGTGGGTTTAAGGATACATTTATGACAAAGAGATCCCAGGTGGTCTATATAGCTTTAACTCATGTAGGCACTTCACCACCTTGTATATTTGTTCCTGTGTTAGTTAGCTGTCATTGCAGTAACAAAATACCTGAGACAAACAACTTAAAAGGAGGAAAGGTTACTTAGGGCTCACAGTTTCAGAAGTTTCAGTCCATGGGTACTGTGTTAGCTTTCTCGCTGCTGTGACCAAAAGACCTGACAAGAAGAGGAAAGGTTTATTTTGAAGTTCACAGTTTCAGATCATAGATGACCAACTCCATTCCTTGGGACCTGAGGTGAGGCAGAACATTGTGGTGGAAGGATATGGTAGAGGAAAGTGGCTCATGACATGGCACCAGGAAGCAAAGAGGGTGTTTTGTTCAAGAAAGACAAAATATAAACCCAAAAGGAACAAGCCCACTGACCTACTTCCTCCAGCTACACCCTACCTGCCTAGGTTACCCTAGGCAGTTAATCACTGTCAGTGGATGAATGCACCAATTAGGTTAAAGCCCTCATAATCCAATCATCTCTCCTCTAGACTTTCTTTCATCATCTCTCGCATGAGCTTTTGAGGAACACCTTATATCTAAACCGTAACAGGCATTTGGCCCTGTTGCTTTTGGGCCTGAGGTGAAGTGGCACATCATAGTGGAAAGTATGTGAGGAGCAAAACTGCTCACCTCAACAGTGGCCTGAAAGCAAAGAGAAGGCAGCAAGGGGGTGAGGAGGAAGGGTGTGGGTTTCCAATACCCTCTTCCAGGGCACTCCTCCACTGTCCTAACTTCTTTCCACTAGGTCCTGCCTCCTAAAGGTTCTACCATCTTCCAATAGCTCCATCAAGTAGGGACCAACCCACCAACACATGAGCCTTGGGGGAACATTCAAGATCCAAACCATAACAGTTCCTAATGGCAAAATTAGAGATATGTTATAGAATTTATGGATTTCTGTGAAATTTTGGGGGCAGGGGTGCCATACATCATCAACACTGCAATCACGTTCTCATATAATAACCACAAGGTACTTTATTTATTTCTTATATATTTTGCAAGGTTGGGGATTGAACATGCTAGGAAGGGCTCTACCATGAGTTACAGCCTCAGCTGTCAAGGTAGAACTTTGAAAATTTCCCTGTGATTTATTTAAATTATATTCTATGCAAGGTCCTGATTATCCAGGGGTAGAAGTGATTTGGCATCAGGTGTTGAGCGTTGTTCAGTGTGGGTTGGAAGCCTTGCTGTG
This sequence comes from Marmota marmota marmota, assembly GCF_001458135.2. Lineage (NCBI taxonomy): Eukaryota > Metazoa > Chordata > Mammalia > Rodentia > Sciuridae > Marmota > Marmota marmota. The sequence continues at coordinate 38,417,360 of NW_026000093.1, forward strand.
TTACATGAGAATCTGTCCCTCTAACCAAAGCAGACTGACCAGGGTAGACATGCATCACCACCCTGAATCAGTCATAGACTCTCTTTCTTGAGGGTTGTGATAGTCTAAAACAGTTTAACTGGTTTGAGAAAAATCACATGACCTGAGACAAATGGAATGAGCTGCATCTGGTTCTTAAATAGGTTAGTTCTGTTTCGTTGGCCATTTCAAAATTTTTAACCAGGTGCCCAAATTTTCAAGTAGGAGAGTTCACAAAAATGTCTAGATCTCTGGCTCTTTTCTGTTTTACAAAAAGAAACAACACTGCAATCATATTCCCCCCTGACAATTGCAGGGAGTTGGCTGCATGGTGGTGGCTCAGGTTGACAAAGCATAAGACTTTCTTGATTCCTGTAGGCAACTGAGATGGAGAAACTCTGTTTGCCCTGACTGTGAACATTCAAACTCAGGAGTTGTGGAATGGTCCAGGATGGGAAAAGAGAGCAAATCTGTTCAAAAGAGAAAGAACATGTTGGGTGGGGAGAGACAGAGACAAAGAGAGAGTATGTAAATATGAAACTCAGAGAAGCTTTAATGTGAAAATAAAGCTTCTACAGAGTTATTGAAAGAGTATATCCCTGGTTCTGAGTGGCTTTTGGTTCCTAGCTCCAGTTTGTGGAGAGTCTGGTTTTACCTTCTGTCTCTCAGACACCATGATTTAGCTTCTAGTACTGGGGATTGAACCCAGAGGCACTTTGCCACTGAGCTTTATCTCCAGTCCTTTTCTTTATTTTCTTTCTTTCTTTGTTTTTTTGAGACAGGGTCTTGCTAAGTTACTGAGGGTTTTTCTAAGGTTCTGAGGCTGGCCTCAAAGTTGTTATCCTCCTGCCTCTGTAAGCCCAGGACTTCAGAGGCATGTGCCACTGTACCTGACCTCTATGAGGGTATTTGTCAACAGCAACCAAAGCAAAAAGCCAGAAAGAAAACAAAGGTGTATATAAAAGTGACTAAACCTTATTTTCTAACAGATGGCTCAAATGACTGAAATTATTTTCTAACAGATGGCTTACAAAATTTGATCCTGCTTAATCTGAACAGAAATCAGCTTACGTGGCTTCCTCAAGAAGTCAGCAAGTAAGTTGTTAATGGCAAGACTTGGTTAAACATTGCCCCCTTCTCTCCATCCCCATTCAGATCCTCTGAAAGCATCATGTCCAACCTCATGTCCTTGGGGCATTTATACACAACACAAAGGTTCTGAGGGACTGAAGTAAGATGATGATTTCAAGCAGATGATTCCCCCAACACTTAAGAGAACCCAGAAACAACATGACTTGGGTAGTCTTAGTGGAAAAGTGAGGGTTTGAAACAAAGTTCTAAAATTGATGTTGTTATGGATTTTTCAACTCTGGGATTCTCAGCACTTGCTCAGCCACAGAATTGGGGGCATTAAATTTTATTTTATATGAGTGTTGTAACCCATTTTGAGCTTGAGGGAAAAGGTAATATAAAAGCAAAGGATTTAAAACTACAATGTCATTTTCATTAAAAAAAAAAAACAAAGAAAAAAGAAACACCCACCCATTGTATTATCACTAACAACAGCAACAAAAAAATGCTGTTTTCTCCTATCCTGCACATCTGTGCAGACAGGCTGCCATTACAGTGCCTTTCCAGAGCCAGCTGAGGGTCTCATCTTTCTGCCGGCAAAACACCCTCTTGGGCTTTTCCTCTGACAGATGGAGAGAGAACTCTGTTCAGGTTTACTTTGGAGACTCTCTTTATTGCCTGTTGAACAGAAACAGATGCATTACAAAGTAAGAGCATCCAGATTTTATGGGAGGTTATGAAACTACGAATAGTTGTCCACGCAGGGCTTTCTGCAGTACCTAAAGTCTGTTCCAATTCACTTGTCTATACCTCCAGCTGAGGTATTATCTTTTACAAAGAGACTTTTATAAGGAAAGTAATATTGTAAGGCAGGGCACCTAGAAAAAATTGAATTAATTTAATTTGTATAGAGGAGAAATATATATAGTAATTAAAATGCCAATAATTGTCTTCCCCGGAACCCTCTTATTCAGCTCATCAATTGATTTATGTATTGATGATGACATAATAACCAGAGGGTCACCTTAAAAGATCTGGTGAAAAAAAAAAAAAGATCTAGTTAATGAAGTTTAAGCCATATCTTTGTGCAACCAGCCATATGACCTTGGGCAAATAATTTAACTGCCTAGGACCTCATTTTTCTCATCCCTTAACAGAAGAATTTTGACTATCTGAACGTCAAAGGCCTTGCAGCTATAGTTTGTTATAATTTCATAATTCATAAAGCTTATTTCTGTATGCAGTAGGATATACAATATTCAAGGAATCATAAATCTCAGGTGATACGTTGAAAAGCGAAGGACAGCTTTCACTGAAAAAGTAGGATAGTGAACTTTACAGGCCCCAGTTGCTTTCTAGCTGGTTTTGGGTTGTCTGTATTCTTGCTTGGCCCTACATGCAAGCTGATCAGTCATCTCCCCAAGCAGAATTCCATTTCCAGACCTTGAAGAAGTTTCTTCCCCTTTCCACTCCTTAAATGTCTTCCTCTGCACAAGGAGGATGAAAACAGTACCAACTTTATAGGGTTGTTTTGAGATTCAAATATGTTAATCCATAAAAGGGATTTAGGATTGAGTAAGTGCTCAATGGATGTTAGCTTTTATTATTATGGGAAGCTATTTTTAGTCTGACTCTTTTTCTATTTCCCTCATTCACCTCTTCCCACAGACAAGAAAGAGTGACTCAGTGAATTTGGGAAGAGCATTGGACACACATGGCTTGATGACTCCTCTCCCCCCACTCTGAAGTTAGCAGCCACCTCAGCAGGAAAGCCTATGAATTAAAGTTCAATTCAGAAGAGGGCTAATAAGGAATCTGAGAGGAATCAGGGCAGCTCTATGCTTCTCCTTCTGAGTCCTGTCTTATTTCTCAATTTGTTTAGAATCCAGAAGGGGTAGAGAAAAAGAGAGGATTGTGGTGTTTTGGCTTGCTTAAGCTACAGAGTAGAGTTCATGAGCTTACTGTCAAAGCAGGGGAGGTGAGAGTTTTACCACTAAAGGACTTTGTCATAGGTGGATCTTCAGAGCTTCACAAGGAGGAGAATGTAGGCATCCTGGAGACAGAATCTCTGAAAGACAGAGAGGCAAAGTGGAAGGAACCAAGCCAAAGGACTCATTTTGTTCAAATTCACCACTAGTAAGGTTGTTACATGAAGTCATTCATCAGCTCACTGGGGAGGAAGGAGGACAAGAAGCTGTAAGTGTAGTTCCTCCTCAGTTATTCTTTGGAAAAGTAATTTTCCCTGCTCTGTAGAAATGCAACCGAAATGGATACTTGTTTCCTCCCTCTCCTTTTAACTCCCCCCAAGTGCATGCTGAACACATTTGTAACAGACTCTGAGTTCATTTAGTGCCTTGAAGTAAAAAAGAAAGAAAAGCCAACTCCCATATAGTAATCCAGAGTAAAGTCAATTAAACTAGTGATGATACCGCTGGTGATGAAAATCAAACAGGGCTGAGTTCTGTTTCCCCAGATGTGAAGACGGAACACCCAGGAAACACTGAGGTGTAGGAAGCAAGTTTTATTTGAAGGGTGTAACTGAAATAGACTTCTCCTCAGAGAAGGGGCCCCAGAGCTGGATATGCAAAGAAGTGGGGGTGCCTTGTCCCTTTTATACATTGGGAATTCCTTTGTTCTCATGTTCTCCTCGCCTTATCTTGCCTCTCTCCTCTCCCCATCCTGCCTATGTGACAAATCACTCAAAAGATGGGCCAAGAGTGAACCAAGCAGGAAGGTAGCAGCCCAGGAAGCATTAATTAACAACTCCTACCACTCCTTGCAGGGTGGAACAATCCCTGGAGCAGGTTACCTTAGCAACAGGTTGGAAGAGGAAGGGGAAGGGCTTTGAAAATGTCAGCATTGGATTTCCTTTCCTTTCTAACCAGCCCCTCCATCTTGCTGATCAGATCCAATTATTCATTTTCTACATTGACTGCCTTTTGCCCCCCCCCCCATCTGCTTCAATGATTATAAAAATGACTAATAAAACTCTCCATCCCTTTCTTCATAGGACCTACTCATAAAATTTCGCTCCCTTTCAATCTGAGTTTTTCTTCTATGACCCTTTGTACTCCCTGCAAATGAGTCTGCTTTTTACTTTACCAAGAATTTTGAGCTCCCTCAGTTCCCTTCTTTCAACCCCTTTGTCTTCATTGGTCAACTTCTTTCCTTTCTCTCTAGATCCCTCTTTGTCTCTCTAAAGAGCTCTTTCCATAGCTTTTGTTCATTCTTTCCTGCCCTCCATTTTATTGTACATCCTTTTCAAAGGTCAATATTGTACTTATGTTAGCCAAATCTTATGGCATTTTCTCTCTCCTGAATAAAAATCACATAAAATTCATGAGGGTATACTTCAAAGAGTTTTGACAAAAATACAAACATCAATAATGTATAGAATATTTCCTATAATCCAGTGATTTCCTCATGTTCCCTTCTAGTCTATTTTTACTTCTCATAAGCAACTAACATTGACTTTTATCTCTACAAGTAAGTTTTACCTGTTGTAGAACTAAATGAATGGAATCATACAGTATATACAAATTCTTTTGTGTTTGCCTTCTTTTGTTTAGTGCATATATATATAGATATAGATATATAGATATAGATTTTTGTCTTCTTTTGTTTAGTGCATATATATATAGAGAGAGAGAAATAGAAAAGAGAAAGAGAGAAATGAGAGAGAGAGAGAGAGAGAGAGAGAGAGAGAGAGAGAGAGAGATTCATCTTATGATGCTTTTATCAATAGCTCATTGTTTTTTGTTTATCCTAATGGCATTTTATTGCATGAATGTGCTGTAAAGCATTATATTTTTCTTCTGTTTATGCACATTTGGGTTATTTTCAGTGTGGGGTTATTATGAATTAAGCTATCAAACATTCTCGTGCAAGTCTTTTGTGGAGTTATGTTACTTTCATTTCAATTCCTAAGAGTGAAATTATAGAATCAAAAGGTAAAAGTGTAGGTATTATGTAACTTGTGAAAGATTTACCAAGTTTTAACAAAGTGTATGTCTTTTTACATTCTAATCAGGGTTTTAAAAAATTGTATCCATTCTTCTATGTGTGAAGTAAAGTCTCATCATAGTTTCAGTTTGCATTTTCCTGATGGTTAACGACTTAAGCACCTTTTAATGATCTTATTCACTCTTTATATATCTTCTTTTGTGAAATATTTTTGTCATTAAAAATATATGTGTTGTTTCTTACAATTGAACTGTAAGGATTCTTTAATGCATTTGGGATACAAGTGCAATGACAAGTTCATGTACTGCAGATATTTTCTTCCAGTCTGCAGTTTATCTTTTAATTTTCTTAATGGTAACTTTTGATGGACTGAAGTTTTTAACTTTGATGATGGCAATTTATAAATATTTTTTCTTTTATGATTAGAGCTTTTGGAGAGTCTTTTAAAAGAAACTTTTCCTGGCCAGACACAGTTGAAAATTATAATTATAACTCAGACACAGCAGCACAACCTGTAATCCCAATGGCTTACGACCCTGAGACATGAGTTCAAAGCCAGCCTCAGCAAAGGCAAGGTGCTAAGCAACTCAGTGAGACCCTGTCTCTAAATGAAATACAAAAGAGGGCTGGGGATGTGGCTTAGTGGTCCAGTGCCCCTGAGTTCTAACCCCAGTATCCCCCGACCACCCAAAAAAGAAATCTTTTCCTATCCCAAAGTTTTCTATCTTTTGTTTTTCAATGATTGTAGTTTTAATTTTTATTTGTATCTATCACCCATCTTGAATTAATGTTTGTATATGTATGATGGAAGGGGGTAGTCAAAGTTCATCCAGTTTCTAGAACATTTTGTTCAAAAACTCCCTCTTAGTTGAATTGCTTTGACACCTTTGTCAAAAACCTATTGATCATTTATGGATCATTTGGACTTTATTTTGTTCTGTTGATTTATTTTTCTGTCTCAATCCATTTGGGATGCTCTAACATACCATAAACTGGGTAGCTGATATACAACAGATTTTTTTTCCTTATAATTCTAGAATCTGGCAGATTTGATATCTGAGAGGACACATTTTCTGATTCAGAGAACAGTGCTTTCTCCTTGTGTCCTCACATAGTAGACGGGGCAAGGCCACTCTCTGGGGCCTTTTATATAAAGCTGTGATCCCATTTATGAAGGCTCCACCCTAATGACCTAACAGTCCCACCTTCTAATGATCTCCCAGTGGTGATGGGTCTCTAACATATGAATTTGGGTGGGTGACCGGGGACACAAACAGTGAATCCATTACACTATCCC
>NW_026000093.1:38423733-38430828 GCF_001458135.2 Marmota marmota marmota
CCCAGGACTGAACTACCTTGGTTACTGTAGCTGCCTTGTAAGATTTGAAGCTAGATTATAGGAATGCCTCCATACCTCCCCCTCCCCCTTTCCTCTTTCTTTTCTTTCCTTCCTTCTTTTTAATTTTGTTTCTTTAGTACTAGTTCTTGCTATTCTGGGTCCTTTGAATTTCCATATAAATATTAAAATTGATTTGTCAATTTTAATATCAAAAAAACCCATTGAGATTTTTATTTGGATCTCTTACTGAATCTACAGATCTAATAATGGAAAAATTGACGTTAGCAGTATTTTTTTCTTTCTACACATGAATAAGATGTATCTCTACTTTTGTTTAGAATCCCTTTAAATTTTCTGAGTTATAATTTATAGTTTTCAACATAAAGGTCCCTCATGTCTTTTGTTAAATGTTTTCTTACCTATTCTATAGAGAGTTTTAAAAATTTCTACAGATGGAATTCCTTAAACTGTACTTTCCGATTGTGGCTACAAGGTAGAGATAGAATAGATCTTTAGAATATTGACCTTATAATTTCTTTCTCTGTTTTCAGTCTTAGCCTTTAGTTTGTTAATTTCGATTATATCTCTTTGACATTTAAACTCGACATTTAAATTCTTGACCATCCCTTTTATTTTTAAGTACTCTTCTCCCACACCTTTAGAGATTACTAGTTAATCTGAGTCTTTTTATATTTCTCTACTCATGACTTCTCTGTGTGCCTTTAAGTTTTAATTGTCAGGTATTCATTTTTCTGAGGACTCCTCCTGTTGGCTTCTCCCTCTCTCTTTCCCTGCCTCTGTTTTCTCCTTTTTTCTCCTGTCACTCACATGGCTTCCACCACTGTGTGCATGGAGTCCCCTCTCAGTTCACTGGCATGATCCCTTCCCCAATCTCCAGTCTCACACTTTCAACTGCCTAAGAATAATAAGAGAAATAATTCTGCCTTTGAGACCAGAGATGATACCCGTGTGGAGAATCAGATTCTAAGTCCCCATCCACTGGGGCACCTGAAAAGCACTGAGGAAAGAGCAAAATGACTCTTCCACAGAGGAGGGGGTCAAAAGCTGGTGCCCCAGGGAGTGAGGGGGTCCTTTAATAGATTTCAGATTTCCTTTGTTCTTATGCCCCCTCTTCTCATTCTGCCCTCTTGACCCAAAACATGGAATGATCCAAATGCAGGAACAAGCCACCCAGGGTACAGGCAGAAAGGGAGCCACCCAGGGGTTACTCATTAACAACTCCTTGTAGGGAGGAATAATTCCCTGGAGGCAGGTAAACTTGGCAACAGGTTGGAGGAGGGGGAAGTCTCTGGAGGTATTAGCATTTTATTTCCTTTGGAATCAGCCCCCATCTTCCTCACCCAGTCATTCACTACCTACACTGACTGTCCTTTTGTCCACTGGCCTCAACTTCAGGGTTATACTGATTATTATATTTAATACACAATTCATGCTTAGTGGTAACAATTCCCTTCTGTTTCTTTATTCATAACATTTTCATAGCTTAGCATTCCCTCTTGTTGTTTTCCTCTTTTACTAGTTCTATTTTTCAGAATAAAATAAAAAAAATGTTAGTTCTTCCAAAAAAACTTGTGATATACATCAAATGCAATATCTGCCATATTAGACTCACATTTCCTTAATATTCATTTCCCTATCATCTTCCTTTCTTATTAATTTTTTTTTTAGTACCTAGTGGTATTTTCCTTCTGAGTCATATCCCTGGTTATTTTTATTTTTTATTTTGAGACAAGGTCTCACTATTTTGCTTAGAGCCTCATTAAGTTGCTGAGGTTGGCTTTGAAATGGGGACCATGGGGGATCCTCCTGCCTCAGCCTTCCAGAGCCTCTGGGATTCAGGTATACACCACTGCACCTGGTTATCCAGTACATTTTTTATCTTCACTTTCTGGTTTTAATGTCTTTTTCTAAACTGTGGTATCTGAAAGAGCAAAATTTGTGGTTGATTCATCTTTGTGTATTCCAGAGCAAAAAATTAATACTCACATCTGCTTGGTACTGGATATGTCTTTACTATTTAATCTATCTCTATCTATTTATACCTATATCTCTATCTATCCATCCACATGTATATGCATATCTTTCTTTGTCCTCTAGCTTCCTTTTTGATAGTTAATGTATAAGTATAAAGATTGAAAATAAAATTTTACTTTTTAAAAAATCTATATATTTATTATATAACATACTTATGACATAGCCATCTGATTATAAAGAAATCTTTTTTTAATATTTATTTTTTAGTTATAGTTGGATACAATACCCTTATTTATTTATTTTTATGTAGTGCTGAGGATCGAACCCAGGGCATCACCTGTGTTAGGCGAGTGCTCTACTGCTGAGCCACAACCCAAGCCCCTAAAAAGAAATCTTTAAAAATTAAATTTCAGCAAAGACTTTTTTGCTAAAATGACTTACAGTAGATGTAAACACTTGACTAAAGTGAACCTCAGATGAGGTACGTAAAATAAGTGACACATGGCTTCTGATGGGTTGTGCCTGTACTATGGATTCTCTTATTATGAGTTTAATTCATGCTTTTTTTTTTTTAAGATTAAAAAGCCTTACACATCTGAGTTTAAATTGCAATAAGCTAGTCAGCATTCCCACAGAACTTTGTCTCCTTAAGAATCTTCGTGAACTTCAACTTAACTACAATGAACTCAGTTGCATACCTGAAGAGATTAAGTTCTTGAAGAAGCTCCGGAAGTTTCTTCTGGTCAGGAACTACATTGAAGTTTTGCCAGAGGTAAGCAAAGCATGGAACCTTGTGTTTTTGTTTTGTTTAAGTGAGTAGTATATGTTTAATCTATAACCATCTATATAGAATAAAGCACAGGTTCATTTGAAATATGTGCTGGATGTCTTCCATTTTTCCTCTTTATCTGTCATCAATTCTTTACAACCTGCTCTGTGCCTGGACAGTTTATTAGTTATAGGCATCTAACAAAGGAGTTAGAGCTCCTTTGTCCTCTGGCTTCTTCTTGGATATAACCAATGATATCCGTTAGCTCAGAATGAAAGGGCATGAGGAGAGAGAACCAGAAGCAATTACTACGGCACCTTCTCTGGCAGGGTGAGCTAGGTATACCTTTCCAGAAGGCTGTAGTTCATGTCAGGTGGTCCTCTCATAAACCATGACTTCTGCCCTTTGGCTTTTTAAGAGTAGCATGGTAAAGAACCCCCTGTTACTTCTCGCTTCATAGGTTTAAGGAGCCACTTTTCTAAGGTTTGAGGAACCTTAGCTTCCTTAAAACTAGTCTTTTATAAATAGTGCCTTTACTAAACTTTCCTCAGATTTCCCAGTTCGAGAGTTCTATTCTACCAGGAACATGTCAACACATTTACCTTCCTTCCTTATGCAAATTAGAAACAACAATTTGACAAGGAATGCATGTTGTACAGCAAATCAAGGAACAAAAAATTAGCAGATTAGAGCAGATTATGCTAAGTGAAGCTTGCCAATCCCTAAAAAACAAATGCCAAATGTCATCTTTGATATAAGGAGAGCAACTAAGAACAGAGCAGGGAGGAAGAGCATGAGAAGAAGATTAACATTAAACAGGAACAAGAGGTGGAAGGGAAAGGGAGAGAGAAGGGAAACTGCATGGAAATGGAAGGAGACCCTCATCGTTATACAAAATTACATATAAGAGGAAGTGAGGGGAAAGTGGGAAAAAAAAACAAGGGAGAGAAATGTATTACAGTAGATGGGGTAGAGAGAGAAGATGGGAGGGGAGGGGAGGGGAGGGGGGATAGTAGAGGATAGGAAGGGCAGCAGAATACACACTAGTATGGCAGTATGTAAAAACGTGGATGTGTAAACGATGTGATTCTGCAATCTATATACGGGGGAAAATTGGGAGTTCATAACCCACTTGAATCAAATGTATGAAATATGTCAAGAGCTTTGTAATGTTTTGAACAACTAATAATAAAAAAAAATTAAAGGACTGTGGGTGTAGTTTGATGGTAAAGCACCCCTGATTCAGTCCTCAGTACCACAGGGGAAAAAAATTAAAATAAAAAGAGTAATAACTTGCAATTTGATTCTAAAAAAAATTAGCAGATTGATTAGGCATGTATATAAGTGAAAAATCCCTACCATTTCACTTTTCTTTTATAAGAATAATACTTTAAAAATTTTTAACTATACTATAAAGCAATGTGTAATGACATGGTGGTAGGCTGTATCTGAGTACATTTCAAAAATTTTATTCTAAAAATTCCAATTTCTGTAAACACATAAAATAAATGTTAAAATTATAAAATAAATCTATTAAAACAAATTTTTGTTTGAGGGAAATCAATAAAAGCTGCAATGCATCATCATATGAAACAATTTTTTTAGTGTTCACAACAGCTCTGTGACAACACACTTCGTATTATCACCATTAGAATAAGGAACAAGAACAGTTGTAACTTGACACAATATTGAAAGAGAAAAGGGGGTGATGCCCATATCTGTCTGATTTAAACATATGTTCATCAAATTTGACCTTACTCTTATTGCAATTTTATAAATCCCAAGAAGTATAAGTTTTTAAAATTAAAATTATAATCAGTCCTATCATGAACTTTCATCTAAATAATGCCTTGGATAATTTAATTCTTTGGACATTTAATATGATTCAATCTATCATTTTTCCTTTTTGCTTGCATTATAAGTGATAAGGCATTATAAAAACTCTTTGTTTTGATAAAGAGCAAATTATGAATCTTTTCTTGTACATTGTAAATTACATTTATGTCTGCACATGGACACCAATGTGCACTTTTATGTTTATTTTTACCCCTCTTCTAGTAGGTCAGGCACTTCATTTTATTTCTATAAAATAGTCTGAAGGATAGGCAGATGACTCTCTGACTGAGAAAAGGATGGACCGAGGACTTATAAAATGTGTTTGGAAGAAAAAACTTTCACCATGTTTATGATCATTGAAGTCAAAGAACAATCTCTTTGGATTTGAGTTTGTGTATTGGTAAGCAGAAGAGTTATAAGAGACAGTATGTTAAACAAAAAACTTTGGTTTTTAGAGAGACAAATATTCTATTTAATTGCCAGAGCTGGCTTTCATAAAACTGTTTTTATAGGCAAAATTAGATAATAGAATGATCATAATTCAGAGAAATATGTTTGAATCCCACTACTTAAATGTAGACTGCCACTTCTTGTGGCTTTAGAAGTAAGGCAGATAGATCATAAGGTAACAATGGCAGCTGAATTTGAAAACTCCCAAAAAGAATTTCAGAATTCATAAACAAAGACAGATAATTAGGAACTAAAATAAGAGTGGTCAACATAATGTCTAATCCGTCTTTCCCCAAACCATTCTCCAAAGGGTATGAGTCTTGTTGTATTCTTTTGAGAACATGTGTTTTCAAAGATGCTATCATGGACTGAATGTTTGTGCCCCTCCAAAATTCATATGTTGAAACCCTAACTTACAATGTAATGATACTAGCAAGTAGGGACTTTGGAAAGTGATTAGGTTATGAGGGTGGACCCTCATAAATGGGATTATTGCCCTTATAAAAGAGGCCTCAGAGGGCTCTAAAGCTCTCTTTCTACCCTGTGAGGATCTGAGAAGTTAGCAGTTTGCAACCCAGAAGAGGATATGCTGGAATCCTGACCTTGGACTTGCAGTCTCCAAAAATGTGAGAAATAAATTTTTGTTGTTCATAAATTTCCCAGGCTATGGTACTCTGTTTTAACAGCCCAACTTAGATAGGTATATCACCCCTTCTTGGAGATTTAGAAAATGCATTAGTATGTTAAAAGTCTTGAGAAGTCCTGTAGTAAAGCTGCTTAACTTTGTTAACAGAGAATTTCCTGAATTTAACTTAGATTTCTCACTTGATAGCAATATCCCATGGAATATGCTTTTGGAAAATAGGACAAATGACAATTTTTTAAAAATTTAAAGATGTAATTCATATGTTTTCATTCATCATAATGAATACTATGAATACTATCCTTTAACTCAGTGATTAGTATATAGTTGACATATTCAGTGATTAGCATATAGTTGACATTAAATATATGGTTACGTTTTTCTTCTTAGCATCCATCTATGCTTATTCTCATAATGATATCAGCATTTAGCTTTGTGAAATTCCCCCTTCTCCAATCACTTTGTGACGTTTCCTTAGTGTTGACCTGTCCCACTGGTCAGGTCCAGCATATCAGAATATTCCATCCCACTGGACATAGTGCCTTGATCAATGAGAGGCATTTGACTTAAGCTAGATCAATGAGAAGGAACTTTGATGGACTCATGGGAAATAAATGCATTCTTTGTGTTGTGATTGGTAAACTGGGAGAATGCAAGCCCAGATTTACTAGTTTCTATCTTGTCATTCTTTGGGAGACTCTGACTTCAATGTGCTATCACAAAAGAAAGAGACAATGGCACTACTGAACACCTAGAACCAGCTATAAGAAAATATCAACATTTAAAAATTTTTCTGTTACCTCAATTTACCCATTTGTTGGTTTGGATTGAGTTTCTATTAACTTGCAATCTAAAGAATCCTAAGAAATTAATACACATGACATGCATAAAAGACATTTCATAATCTGAATTCTTCTTTCCTCAGTCCTTTTTGCTTGCTGTCTTTTGGACCCACTACATGCCTTATGGTTATCTCCTAGGGATTCTTGTCTCTTAATTGAACATTCTTTATTGCAAACATATCAAACAATCTCAGTTTAAACTTTATTTCTTCTGGAAAGCCTTGTCTGATCTCATAATACCAAATGCCCTATAATTTTCTCTCATATTTCTGTATCTTTAACTCTTCAGAACACTTGCCATTCACACAGTACAACTCTGTCATCACTCATTTGTGAGTTTTTAATTCTTGATTAAGGAATTTTGGAGAATGTAAATATGTAAAGATAAAACCAAGTCAAGAACAAAAAATATCAAGAGGGATCAATAGCAGCAGTTATGAACAGCAAGAACTAAAAATGGAAAAGAAACTCAACAGCCATAGAGTTAGCACTATCAAGTGTTTCAAGTGGCTGGAAAGCCTTTATATATATATATATATATATATATATATGTATATATG
>NW_026000093.1:38430841-38576504 GCF_001458135.2 Marmota marmota marmota
TATATATATATTTTAAAGAGAGAGAGAGAATTTTTTTAATATTTATTTTTTAGTTTTCGGCGGACACAACATCTTTGTTTGTATGAGGTGCTGAGGATTGAACCCGGGCCGCACACATGCCAGGCGAGCACGCTACCGCTTAAGCCACATCCCCAGCCCAAGCCTTTATATTTTAACTTGTAGATACTGAGGACATATTAAGAGTTGGAAAGTCTTTTTAGCTAACACAATAATGAGAGTATCATGGCAATGGAACGTTTTGTGGGACTTAAGAAGAGGACTTTGTGTGTAATAGATGGTATATTTCCCTTCAAGGACCTGCTACTCAGCTGTAGGAGTGGGGACAGCAGACAGGCTTAGTTGGCTATTCAGTTGCAGGGAGCCTCCTTTCTTCTCCAAGCTCATTCTCTTCCTGGAACCTCCCAAATTCTGTGATTGACAGCAAGGCAGTGTTATAAATAGATGGCTTTTTCTGACTGATGGAGAACAGTTTGGATGGCAACACCCACTAGAGCTCCCTACCCAGTTGAGTGAAGTCTATTGGGTCTGTAGCCCATCTTGACTTTTCCATTTGCCAATTCTACTTATTGACCCTGCTTTTTATAGGATTGGGTCCTTAAAAACCATCTTGTACCCCAAATTCCATCTCAACATCTGCTTTCAGGGAATGAAACCTGTGATAAGATCAAAGAGATAGACAGTTGTCACAACTAAAGAGACATATACCATTCTCCAGGGAGAGGTTGGTCATTAAAATAAGAGTGACTGTTCAGAACTCTCTCGACAAGTGGTTGAAATCATTTAGTGTATTATGCCCATATTTTTCTTTTTTTTTTTTAAAGAGAGAGAGAGAATTTTTTTAATATTTATTTTTTAGTTTTCAGTGGACACAACATCTTTATTTTATTTTTATGTGGTGCTGAGGATCGAACCCAGCGCCCCACTCATGCCAGGTGAGCACGCTACCACTTGAGCCACATTCCCAGCCCATATTTTTCAATTAATAAAAAATCTTTTGATGTTTCTAGTTAAAAATAATCCTACTTATCCTTTGCTTATTACTAGAAATGCTAAAACTAAGATGTACCATAACAACCAGGTGGTTACTATGGCAACGCAGTCACACTGGGTGTAGAGATACAGCAACAGATTTTATTTCCTTTGTAAGGAAAGTTTTTGTATGCACAGTGCTAACCAAAAGGAATATGCATAATACATTTTGGTGGCATTATCAACAGAAACAACATTCCAGAATTGTTTTGTTTCTCAGATTCTTTCTGTTTTAATAATAAGTACAGACTATTGAGTGCTCATAACATATTAGGCCCTTTCATAAGCACTCAAGTTAGCAACTTACTTAATCTATGAACAGCTACTTGAAGTAAGGATTTTTATTAGCATTTTCATTTTACAGATGGAGAAGTCATACTTATAAAATTTCCCAAAGTTACACGTATTTACTGTCAGAATTGATATCTGAACCTAGAAGTAGTCTAACTCATAGCATGTTATATTGCCCTGGGGTGGTCAGAAAAACTGGAGAATTCAAAATTCTGTGGCAACCCATAGGGATCTTCTTAGGAAAGGTGTACAGAGGAATTGATCAAGAAATTGGAAAAGAACTCACTTTCATCAAGTTTGAACTTAAATACTTGTGATTTTAGATATTAGATTTTATAACATTTCTTTTTCTTGTTTTCTGACATAGGGGATTTGTCATCTTAAAAATCTAAGGATTCTAGACATAGCTGGAAATACTATTCAGATATTTCCACCAGGAGTAAGTAAAATCAACTTCTATTATAATTGAAAATAATTTTGTTGATGCTATTGGGAATAGAAAAATATGGGCAGCCAGTAAAAACTGCAGTAACTGGAACCTTGAAGTATACAAATGACTCAAAGATTTGCTTTGTTCTTGAATTTCAAAACCTGTTCTTATGATTCTTTGTATTCTGTGCCTGCTGAATTTATTTGAACAAAATGAATTCTGATTGCTATCATAAATATTTTAATATATCAGTTATGATTACATTTTTTGGTGGTTACTCATTGCTTTTGATCACCTCATTTTTTTTTGAAAACTACTACTTTACAGGGCATAAATTTTTATCCTTTGTAGTTAGTCCAAAGATGACACTCTTGTTAGTTGTTTTTAAGCTAAACCATGAAAATGCACTTTTTTTTTTCCATTTGAAAGTGAAGTTTGAACTTGTTTTATTTCGATAACTGAGAAATACTTTGTTTGATAACTTTTAACTTTTGGGGTAGAAATGCTAGTTTTTCCTTTTGTGTGTGTGTGTGTGTGTTTGAGTGAACTTACTTGAACATTCAAGGTGATAATCAGAAGTCCATTAATCCAGGGGATGCTCTATAAATAGCTGTTGATCCACTTTTTTTTTCTGATTGATTGAATACAAATTGAGGTTTTCTTTATCACACATGAGAAAAGTGAATGATTCAAATATGAAAAAAATGTGTGTATGTGGTGTGTATGTATGTACATATAAGCACATATACTTAAGAAAATCTAATATTTACCATATAAACCACCTTCAGTGTATAATCTGTGACACTAAGTACTCTCCCCAACTAAAATTCTTTGTCCATTAGACATTCCCCATTCCCTTTGTAGCACCCGTGATAGAGTTCTCTATACACGGTTTAAAATAATTACCTTTTAAAAATAAGACGTTTCCCCCTCCTCTGGAAACCACCATTCTACTTTCTGTCTCTATTAACTTGACTATACTAAGCATCACATGTAAGTGTAGTCATATGACACTTGTCCTTTTATGACTTATTTCATTTTTTATTATTTCAAAATGTCTCTAAAATTTATCCATGCTATAACATGACAGAATTTCCTTCTTTTTTGAGGCCGAATAACATGTAGTTGTATGTAGATACCCTGTTTTGTCTTCATTTATCTGTGCATGGACAACTGGGTTGTTTCTACCTTTTGGTCATTGTGACTAATGCATGTATGAACAGAGGCATACAAATATTGGTTGTAGTTTGTACTTTCAATTCCTCTGTGTACATTCTCAGATGTAGTATTACTGAATTACTAATTCCATGTTTAATTTTTTAAGGGTTTATTACATTGCTTCCAAAACTTACAGTTTTGAATACGTAGGAACAGTTGGATGTTGTTAATGTGGACCTGGTTAATCCCACGTTTGTATTCATCCTGTGGTCTTAATTTAACTCTCTGTACCTGGGATGCCTCCCTGACTTCCAGTGGAGCCTTCTGGTGCCAATTCTTCCATGGGGCCACTGCAGTTTGGATCTCACAATGGAGTGAGTCTTTAAAAGGCTGTCTTTTATTAGACGGTACACTCCACCAAGAAGGAATGCATTTTTAAAAAACTTTTATCCAAAAGAATCTTGAATATCAACACCATATATATTTCTTAAATGAATACATTTAAATAATTTTCTTTAACTATACTCAGTATTCACCTTAGTGGTGCTGTTAATTAACTGTTTCTTCTACAAAGTGATTCTGTACTCACAATTTTGATGAAACACCATGAGTTGGGTTCCAAAAATTTAAAATAATTGGGTCAGTTTTGCCTGTATAGCACCTATTTCAGAAATTTTAATAAGCACTCTAAAATAAGATAGTCTATAAACTTATCTGAGTTTGGTGCAAAAATAATTCACTTCAAAATTTTCTAAATGATTTTTCTTTTTTAAAAAAGTAATAATTTGCTTCAAATTATTTTGAAGAAATTGGTGCAAAATTGTTTTCCCACATTTGATAGATGGGAGTTAATAATGGAACAAATGACAAACACAGAGGAATGAATGAATGTAGGCCATGAGCATCAGTGAAAGTAAGTTTCAAAGTGATGGCAATGAACTTAAAAAACATTGACATGTTTTTTAGGTAGAATAGTAGAGAAATGAAGAACTTGGACTCTGGCATCATACATACATAGGTTTAAAGGCTTAATTTCTCATTAGCTAAATTTATAATCCCAAACAAGTTGCTTAACTTCTGAGATGCTGTTTTCTCATCTATTAAATGGGTATATTAAACAACTAACTTCGTAAGGTTATTAAGTCAGATAATGCTTATAAATCATTTTGTACATCATTATCCACAGAATGGAAACTGTTATTATTATAAGTTGCATATAAAAATATACCAATACTCAAATGTTAATCAGTAATATGTAATTAAAGCTATCTTTCACTGTCTACTGGTGATAATAGGAGGCATTAACCTTGTATAGTACATTTTAGATTTTTTTTTACTATAAAAATATTCAAACATACATAAAGCAGGATTGAAGTGAAAATCTATGTACCCTTTACTTTGAAGCATACTTTAATTCCAAGACTTGAAACTGTTTTGTGCAGAATTATCTTTACATGGTTTATTTTATTGCCTTACAATTGCTCCCTCTTAAAAAGATAGATCTTTATAGAGGATTATTTAACAATTTTATGACCTAAAATTTGTTGTGCCACTTGGAAAATGCAATTATTTTACAGAAGTATATTTTTTTATTCACAACAGCTTTTATATAACCGAGACTGAATCAGGACTTTTGTATAAAAGTGTACATTAAGCGGAAATCTCTAACAAGAAATGGGACATTATAAATACTTGTTTATATGCAATGACTCTAAAATCTTTTTGGATTATTTAATTATGAAGAAAATTCTGCCATGCATCACATAGTAAAGTTATTGTTTTGGAATTAAATTGGTTCCTTTTTACCACTTAATCAGATGTAGTGTGTCAAGACTTCTCCTTTTTTCCTTTATTTTTTTTTAAAGTTTGAAATATTATATAAATAATGTATCCTCCTTAACATTTCAAGCAATACAAAAAATATGGAATAAAAATGAAAGTTTTCATTCTAGGACTTCTCCATGTGTATGATTTTAGAAATGTCTGCTAAAACAGTTTTTAAAATATTATAATATGTATTCTGTTTTAATTTTTTCATTGCTGCAATCAAAAGACCTGAAAAGAGTAATTTTAAGGAGGAGAAGTTTACTCTGAGGCTCATGGTTTCAAAGGTTTCAGTCCATAGATGGCCAACTTTATTCTATAGGGTCTGAGATGAGTCAGAACATCGTGGTGGGATCATGTGGTGGAAGAATATGGCTCAGGGCATATTCTCAAGGCATATTCAAGAAGCAGAGAGAGCTCTGCCCAACAAGGACAGACTATGTACCCCAAAAGCACCCTCAATGACCCAACTTTTTCAGCCATATGTTGCCTAGAGTTAACACCTGGTTAATCCCTATCCAGGGATTAATTCACTGATTGGCTTAAAGCATTCATAACCCAATCATTTCACCTTTAAAACTTCTTGCATTTTTTCACACATGAGATTTTGGGGGATACCACATAACTAAACCATAACAGTTTCATTATATTCAATTTTCAAGTATATTTTTTTCTTTCTGAAAAAGTACTATCCAAATATTCAAAAGATGCCATCTACTATTGAGAGAAGCCAAAACTCAGGTTGATTTGATCTGATTTATCAGCACACAATTTTAGTACATTCTCAATTCTTCACATAAAGTTATTTGTTATCTAATTCCTTTCTAAGACACAAAAAATTGTTCACCTTAATAGTTTGCAAAGTGTCCTCTGGTTCTTGGATGAATAGGTATTGTTAAGATTTATTTTAAGATAATTATTGTCTTTCTACTCATTTAGCTTGCTTGTCTTTCCATGTCTCTAGTAAGTAGAAAGCTTACTGGAAGCTTTTATAGAAATAATTCATTCATTGTACAAAATGTAGAAAATAAATAAAAATAGGAAGAGTAAAATGCTGTTTTACTCAGCTTTTTTTGCTGTTATGGCTTAAAGACCCAAGCAGCACAATTACAGAGGAGGAATAGTTTATTCCAGGGCTCACAGTTTCAGAGGTCTTATCCACAGAAGGCCAGCTCCATTCCTCAGGGTTCAAGGTGAGGCTGGACATCATGGAGGGAGAGTGTGACAGAGGGAAGCAACTGACATCATGGTGATCATGAAGCAGAGAGAGAGAAACTCCACTTGCCAGTTACAATTATGTACACCAAAGCCATACCCTAATTTCCACCTTCTCCAGCCATACACTACTACTTCATTTACCACTCAGTTAATTTACCTTCATTTACCACTCAGTTAATCCCTATCAGGGGATTAAATCACTGATTGGGCTAAGACTCTTAAAATCTGATCATTTTTCCTCTGAACCTTCTTGCATTGTCTCACACGTGAGCTTTTGGGGGACAACTCATATCCAAACCATAACAAATGCTAAGTGCTTTTAAATTTACTTCTCAGTGGTAACACTGATATTTTCTTCAAGCATCTTATTTTCATAAGTTCACTTTAAAAATAAAATGGAGAGTACACTTTATAAAAGAATGTTTTTGTTTATCTTATTGTTTTAACATTATATATGGAACATTTTCTTTAATCAAATATTTTTCAAATAATTGATTTTTAATCACTAGATTTATCATATGTTTACTTTTCCTTACATTTTAACTTATCACTGGAGTTAAATTATATTTTGAATGAACAAACTTTGAAAAAAGAGTGGTCTGAAATACAGTGTCTTTTATTTGCATTTTTCTTTGGGAGAGTAACAGTAGCAAAATGTGGCCTGTGGTGGACAGTGGATAGTCTATGGAAATACTCTTAGTTGTTTAGTTAGTACAGGAAACATGGATCCTTGGTATATTAGTGTTTCACAAATACTATAACATAGTACATTAATTGGGACTTAAAGTAATATGCCTCTACTGTCTTGAAAGGATGTAAGATCTTAGATTTTGCTTTACTTTTTTTTTTTTAGATGATCATCTTAGCTTATTATATCTGCAAAGATTGTTTCTAAATAAGGTCACATTCTGAGGTTCTGGGTAGACATAAATTTGTAGGAGGACACTATTTAATCCTTTACTTTGGTAGAATATTGAATTTTTTATATTCTATTTAGTATCAGTCTATGTAATATATACAAATTTTCTATGTGAGGCTTATATAAAAAATAAATTCAACAAATATTGAGTATCTCCTCTGTGATTATCTCTCTCTAAAGTGCTGAGCTTGAAGATTTGAAGAACTCCCACCCCTGTGGGACTCTGGGGAGGCAAGAATTATGAATGTTGCTCTGGAGGAACTTTGGGATTCATGTTGAGGAAGTCTCTGGAAATTGAAGTGGGCCCAGGAGAGATCACAAAATAGAGATAAATACAGAAATTTAAAATTAGAAAAATTAGACAAAGTGACATTAATTAGCTTGGAGAAAGAAGGGGAGTAAGTAGGTAATAATGTCATTGCAGAGTTCAAAGGGAGAAATTGTCTAGTTGCCCTCATAACTTTTAACAATGGGGAAATAAAAACATATGGTTATTTACTGCTGAAGAGCTTTGGATAGGGTATTACTGAGACTTCTGGGAGGAAAGGGTTATCAGTCTCTCTCTTTGGATTCTAAAGTAAGGGCTAGGACATTCAGTCTTTGAAGAAGTTATGAGTCAGTCATTTCAACAGGGATAAAAACGAAGTACTGAGTTTTTTTAGTTCTTTTGAAACAATTTTTAAATACATATTTTCTTTCTCTGGCTCCTCTTTCCCCCAGGAGCCCAGTTATTTTCCAAACTGCAATCATTTGAAGAAGTTGAGCTGACAAAAGTGAGAAAAGGTTTAATGATCATCACCAGGGGGCATTGTGAGGTTTGTCTTTGATGCAAAGTTCATTACAAAATATCATATATAAAACTTCACATTTCAATAACGGTCTCAGAATCCTCCATTAGCAATCTATCTAGCCACCTGAACTATTCTGACCACTTTTCAGATAGATAGAGAAATGGCATTGAAAGTTATCATTCTGGATAACTCTGCAATTATCTAGTTATTTGCAATTTTGCAAAACAATTTTGCATGTTATAAAATCTATTGATATTGGATAATCCTTTGAAGAGACAGGTCCTATTATTACTGTTTGAAGCTCCAGAGAAGTAGGTTGCCTCAAGCAGTTGTCGTCAAACTTGAGTGCACATTAGAATCCCTTGGATGGCTAATTAAAATCCAGAAGGCTGGGCCCCACTCCCAGAGTTTCTGAGTCAGTAGGCTGGGAAGCCCAAGCACTTAGATTTCTATTAAGTTCTTAGGTGATACTGAGGCTGCAAGTCTGGGGACCACATGTGGAGAACCACTAGGCTGAATAACAAAGCAATGAAGACTTCATTGCAAGCTCAGACCTCCTCCTGTCTTAGCACACAGCTTTGGAGGAATCTATTCTTTGTCTCAGAAGTAATAAGAAGGGCAGTTTCTGTTTTTCTGCACAAACAAATAAGACATTTCTTTCTATCTCAGTGGGAGTTTGCATTCAGAGAAATTCACTGTGTCCTTGACTAAAATGATACGCAAAGAACATTTCTTGAACAATGGAATTCTTTTACACTGTGAAAAATGCTTTACCTAGAAACTGAAATTTTGGTATGTGAAAACAAGGGATGTCTACACAGTTGGAAGCTGAGATTTTTATGTTGCTTAATGGAGTTAGCTTACTCCTTTTAGCCACATTATGGATGTATTTATTGCCTATATGCCATTGAAAAAAATTTGTTAAAAGTTTACTTATTTGTTTAAGTTGTGTATACTCCTGACTCATTCTGGGCAGATCATATGACTTAAGAAATTTATTGATGTCTTCACTATCTTCTATTTTATTGGAGTATAAGGTTTCAAAATAATTTCTAATTATCTTCTGTATTTCTGTAGTGTCTGTTGTGATATTGCCTTTTTCATCCCGTATGCTAGTAATTTGGGTTCTCTCTCTTCTTCTCTTCCTTAGCATGGCTAAGAGTCTGTCGATCTTATTTATTTTTTCAAAGAACCAACTTTTGGTTTTGTCAATCTTTTTCAATTGTTTCTTTTATTTCAATTTCATTGATTTCAGATCTGATTTTAATTATTTCTTGCCTTCTGCTGCATTTGCTGTTGATTTGCTCTTCTTTTCCTAGGGCTTTGTGATGTAGTGTGAGATCATCTATTTGTTGGCTTTTTCTTTTTTTTGAGGAATGAACTCCATGCAATGAATTTCCCTCTTAGAACTGCTTTCATTGTGTCCCATAGATTTCGATATGTTGTTTATATGTTTGTTTATTTTTGTGTTTTCATTTATCTCTAAGAATTTTTAAATTTCCTCCTTGATGTCTTCTGTAACCCATTGTTCATTCAGTAGCATATTGTTCATTCTCCAAGTGATGTAGGAATTTTTCTTCCTTATTTTATCATTGATTTCCAATTTCATTCCATTATGATCGGATAAAATGCATGGTAATATCTCTACTCCTTTATATTTGTTAAGAGTTGCCCTATGGCATAATATGTGGTCTATTTTTGAGAAGGATCCATGTGCTGCTGAGAAAAAAAAGTGTATCCGTTTGATGATGGTTGATATATTCTATATATGTCAATTAAGTCTAGGTTATTAATTGTGTTATTGAGTTCCATAACTTCTTTATTCAACTTTTGTTTGGAAGATCTGTCCAGTGGTGAGAGAGGTGTGTTAAAGTCACCCATAATTATTGTGTTGTGGTCTATTTGTCTTTTGAACTTGAGAAGAGTTTGTTTGATGAACATAGCTGCACCATTATTTGGGGCATATATATTAATGATTGTTATGTCTTGTTGGTGAATGGTTCCCATAGTGTCCTTCTTTATCCCTTTTGATTAACTTTGGCTTGAAGTCAACTTTATTTTATATGAATATGGACATCCTTGCTTGCTTCCGAGGTCCATGTGAGTGGTATGATTTTTCCCAACCTTTCACCTTCAGGCTGTGTGTGTGTCTTTTCCTATCAGATGAGTCTCCTGTAGGCAGCATATTGTTGGATCTGTTTTTTAATCCAGTCTACTAGCCTATGTCTCTTGATTGGTGAGTTTAAGCCATTAACATTTAGGGTTACTATTGAGATATGGTTTGTACTTTCAGCCATGTTTGTTTATTTTTGTTATTTAACTTGACTTGGTTTTCCTTTTTGATTAGTTTTTCCTTTACTGTACTACCTCCCTCTGCTGGTTTTCATTGTTGTTTTGAATCCCTTTCTCTCACCATGCACAAAGGTTAACCCAAAATGGATCAAGGATCTAGGAATCAAACCAGAGACTCTGGATCTAATAGAAGAAAAAGTTGTCCCTAATCTCCACCAAGTGGGGTCAGGCCCCAAATTCCTTAATAAGACACCTATAGCACAAGAGTTAAAATCAAGAATCAACAAATGGGATGAATTCAAACTAAAAAGTTTTTTCTCAGCAAGAGAAATAATGTGTAAGGTGAATAGGGAGCCTACATACTGGGAACAAATTTTTACCCCTCACACATCAGATAGAGCTCTAATCTCTAGAGTATACAAAGAACTCAAAAAGTTAAACAACAACAAAAAAATAAATAACCCAATTAACAAATGGGCCAAGGACCTGAACAGACACTTCTCAGAAGAGGATATACAATCAATCAACAAATACACGAAAAAATGCTCACCATCTCTAGCAATCAGAGAAATGCAAATTAAAACTACTCTAAGATACCATCTCACTCCAGTAAGAATGGCAGCCATTATGAAGTCAAACAACAAGTGCTGGCTAGGATGTGGGGAGAAGGTACACTCATATACTGCTGGTGGGACTGCAAATTGGTGCAGCCAATTTGGAAAGCAGTATGGAGATTCCTTGGAAATCTGGGAATGGAACCATCATTTGACCCAGCTATTCCCCTTCTTGGACTATACCCAAAAGACCTAAAAGGAGCATACTACAGGGACACAGCCACATCAATGTTTGTAGCAGCACAATTCACAGTAGCTAGACTGTGGAACCAACCTAGATGCCCTTCAATGGATGAATGGATAAAAAAAAATGTGGCATTTATACACAATGGAGTATTACTCAGCACTAAAAAATAACAAGATCATGGCATTTGCAGGGAAATGGATGGCATTAGAGCAGATTATGCTAAGTGAAGTTAGCCAATCCCTAAAAAACAGAGCCCAAATGTCTTCTCTGATATAAGAGGGGTGACTCAAAATGGGATAGGGAGGACGAGCATGAGAAGAAGATTACCACTAAATAGGGAAGAGAGGTGGGAGGGAAAGGGAGGGAGAAGGGGAATTGCATGGAAGAAGAAAGGAGACCCTCATCATTATACAGATTACATGTATGATGATGTGAGGGGAAATAAAAAAAGAAGTGTGTCACATTAGATTGGGTAGAGAGAAGTGATGGGAGGGGAGGGGAAGCGAAGGGGGGATAGAAAGGACAGCAGAATAAAACAGACACTAGTAATGCTGTATGTATATACGTGACTGTATGGCCAATGTGATTCTGCAACTGTACACTCAGAATAATGAGAAATTATACCCCATTTGATTCAAATGTATGATATGTCAAGATCATTGTACTGTCATGTGTAACTAATTAAAACAAATAAAAAAAATTAAAAAGTTTACTTATCAGTCAATCTAAAAATAGAAGTTTTTTTTCTTTGCATGTAATTTTAATGCTAAATTTCATTTTGAAGAAATTTTGGGCAAGCCAATCTTCACCATGTTTTTTATTTATTTTGTGGTGTTGGGAAGGCCTCATGCATGCCAGGCAAGTGCTCTATCACTGAGCTACATCTCCAGTCCTTTTTAAAGTTTTCATTTGGAGCTAGAGTCTCACTAAATTGCCCAGGCTGACCTCAAACTTGCAATCCTCCTGTCTTTGCTTTCTGAGTAGCTGGGATTATAGGTATGTGCCCCCATGTCTGGCTCTGTTATGAATTTTTGTCTTGATAAAGTGCCCCATTTACATTGGCTGGTTGTAGTTTGGAAATGAAACTGAGGTTTAGCTGAAACATTTACATGGATACAGATCAATGTGACATCTTACAAGAAGTGCTTTGCTGAGAATGGACTTGAAAAATGTGCTTTAAAGAGATATAAATCATAGCCAGTACTACTTTTACACAGTTGCTGCTTTCTTTCATTTTCAGATTCATTATATTAATGTTCATTTGAATTTCTGGCTTCCATAAACAGATCCTGTGTCAAAGTCAAGAATCTTAGGTATTTGTATATCCCTAATGTTTGCAGGCACATAGTATTTTTGTAAAAAAAAAAAAAAAAAAAAACAGGAAAAAAGTCTCATGCAATGGTGTTGTCATGAGAAAAATTATGCTTGGACTATTTATGGGAAATATTAGTTATAGCACCTATTCTGTTTCATCAATGCCCTCCCTTTTTCCTTCAAGAATTCTTTAATGTTACTATAAATCAAATTTGAGAATAGTGAAAACATTTTTCTCTTTTACAGTATGAGAAATACAGGAGGGAAAAAAATGCAATGACTTTCCCAGAAACACAAATCATTTGAAGAGTGAAGATTTGAATTCACTGTTCCCAAACAAAAATCAATTTTGCCTCACTTAACAATTTCCCAGTTTTGTGACCTTCGACATATAAACCAATTCCTCTATGTCTCATCTTTTTTTTCTCTGTATGTTGGAGATATTAATAACACTTGTATCATAACATTGTTGGGAAAGTGTCTGACACAGCAGTTGGTGGTTAGCAAAAATAGAATGAATAGATAATGAAATGAGATAAGTTATATAGATCCTTTACCAGTGTCTTGGCACATGATGTTTATTAAATGTTAGTCTCATTTTAAGGATTGATCTGAGCTACCTGTCACTCAGCCCTCCAATTCACAGTTGTATTTGTAGGATTTCAAAACCATATGATCACCTGCATGATTCTATCGAGTAACCATTGATCTGTGACGAGCGCATAAGGGGAGCACAGCCTTGCTAGCATGCTATGCTTCCTATCCTCCATGATCTCTTCCCTGAGTAGTTGTTCCATGTTATTTTTCTCTGCAAACCCATTTACATTCATTTGATTTACCTTGATTATGTAACAATAGAGAACCTACAAACTATCACCCTTTCCCCAAGATCTTCACGTTTGATTCTCTGTTTATTTCTGTCTTATCCCGCCCTTCTCAATTTCTGATTTCTAGATCATATTTCTTTAAAAACAGGCCCTTCATCACTGATTTCCATTTGTCTTTGTCACTTTATTTGACTTGTTTCCTACTAATTATCCTGAGGTCCCTTCTTTTCTTTGATACATTTAGTTTGAAGTGACTTCTCTATTCATAGCAATGCTGACTGATTTTGACTCACTGAAGTCTAAGCACACCTTGTTATAGTGTTCTTGACTGCAGATTCTGGGCTGACATGTATTATGGTATAGACTC
The DNA here is from genome assembly GCF_001458135.2 of Marmota marmota marmota. NCBI lineage: Eukaryota > Metazoa > Chordata > Mammalia > Rodentia > Sciuridae > Marmota > Marmota marmota. Next base: position 38,444,124 of record NW_026000093.1, read on the forward strand.
TAGTTTGCTGTCATCTCTGCTTGATCCTTGTCTAATTCAGAATGCTTAAGTATTTTACAAATGCTTCCAGGGTCTTGTTATTTTATCTTTTTGTCTTTAATACAAAGCCAAGTGAAGAAAGCCATTTTATATTTGAATGACTCTTCCATTTCCAAATGGCCTCACCTGCCTTCGACAGAGTAGTTTCCATGTCTGAGCAGTTATACACAAACGTGCATGTTCACAAGGCATTCCTAGGGAGACCATTTAGTTTTGGATTAAGAGAAGCACTCCTGTAAAATTGAACACATGGAGAGTGACAATGACAAATTTCATCTTGTCCATGATCAAATATATCTTTAAGTGGTCCAGAAAGCACATTGTGGGGTAAAAGCCCTTTGGGAAAATGAAACAGTATCATTTTGCAAAAACTTCTATGAAAACTTTAAAAACTCATTTGCAAGACAGTTAAGAAGAGCCTCAAAAATTAAAAGTGCAACACAGCAAAATGTCCACAAAGCTGCAGCCAAGAACACCCCCAAACATCTCCACAGTCTAGTGATTTTGACTGAGGTATACATTTCGCTCAGAGAGTCCCGAGAAATTCTAGTTGTCTACTTCATCCCATTTGCTATTCTGCTTCTCTTGAGTAACAATATTAAAGATCCACTTTGTTCTTGTTCCCATATTGATAGTTTATTTTCTGTCTCTGTTGAATATTAAGGAAAACTCTTACCCTAGCCTTGAAACTCATTAAATGCCTCTCTAAAATTTGACCTTGATTTGAAAATGGTTATTTTTCTTTGGTTGTCAATGCTGCCTTAGGTGGCTGAGTTTATTAGGAGACATACATTTAGAACAACATTAAGTGACCTTTAAGAAAATGGGACACAAGCCAATGCTTTCCTAATGGAAACCCCTTGTGGGCTCTGTGGTTTTATGTAAAGTGATGTAAGCTTAGCTAATATAGAATTAGTGAGTTCCAAAACTTGACTAAATCCTTTCCCTGTCACTACTTTTATGAGAATGAGATCATGTTTTCTGCTGTTTCTTATTTGGGGGTGGGTAAAGAGGACAGTGTTGAATGATATATTATTGCTTCTTTTACTATACTAATTCTAAAATTTCACAAGATAGATTTTTTGAAATGAAAAGCAAAGAGAAAATTTATAAAATATTATTCTGATGCAGTGCTGATTTTTTTTTTTTTGTAAAACTCTGGTTTAAAAATTGAGTGCCCAATTAAGTTAGGGGGTATGACTATTTTTTCTCTGCTTAGCTAAATTAAATAATCTACATTCTGACTTTCCATTTGTATATGTGATCTTATTGAAATTGAAGACAGTCTAGAGTTGGGTGCCTATAAAACTTATGTGCTGCAAAAGGACCCCATGCCACATGGTATGGTGGTTGGTGAAGAGTGTTTAGCTATTACCAATTAAACACTTGGAAATTTCACTCTTCCAGCCAAGTAGTTAATGGTCTGATGATTCTGGAGATAAGAGGGACCTGATGATTCAGGAGATGAAAGGAGATTCCAAGATTTAAATAATACCCATTTTGTTTCTTGAGAGAATAGAAGGACATGGTTATTTGTTCAGAGTCAGAACGTCTGTCCTTTTGCCTTGTCATACAAGAAGAGTTCAAACAATTACAAAACCAGAGTCAGTAGTTTTCGGAGAACAAGCATAGAAACAAACGAAAAATATAATAAAGAGTGGCTTGGGGGCTTGAGGATGTAGCTCAGTGGTATAGCATTTGCATAGGAAGTGTCCTTGGATTTGATCCCTAGCACCACAAACAATAATTAAAAATCAATCAATCAACCAGCCAATCAAGAGTGGATCTGATTGATATTCAGTAATGTGGCTCTCCTGCTGTCTGTTTATTGATCTTCATTTAGATACTGAGTTCCCTCTCTCTCACCACCCCTCCCTAAGTCAGCCGCATGAAGATAAGGATTTTGTTTCATTTTATTGACGAATTCTAAACACAGAGCTCCATGCCTGACACAGAATAGGCACCCAGTAAATACTTGATGAATGAATGGATAGACAGATGGGAGGATGGGTAAATGGATGGGTGAGTATGAATTTTATATAACAAACATGACTGCTTTTCTATGTCTGAAAAATCAAAACTGATTTGTGGCTGTCAGTAATAAAAAAAAAAAAGATTGGTTCAAGGAAATGGTTTTCAACTGGGAAAGATTTTTGTACCCTAGGGTATTTGGCAGTATCTGGAGACATTTTTGGTTATCTAAATTAAGGAGTGGTACTACTGGTGTCCAGGGGAAGAGGCTAGAAATCCTGCTAAACATTTTGTAATACATAGGATAGTCTACCCTAAAAAAAGTATTATCTAGCCTAAAATGTCAGTTTTGAGTCAGGTGTGGTGGCACTTACCTGTAATCCCAGTGGCTCTGAAGGCTGACGCAGGAAGATTGTGAGTTCAAGGCCAGCTTCAGCAAAAGTGAGGCACTAAGCAATTTAGTGGACCCTGTCTCTAAATAAAATACAGAATGGGGCTGGGGATGTGGCTCAGTCGAGTGTCCTTGAGTTCAATCCCTGGTACCCCTGCCCCCAGCAAATGTCAATTTTGAGTTTGAGAAACCCTAGTTTAAGCTTTGTTTCCCAGAGCTTATGAAATAGATTTTCAGATGCATAAGCATCAGAAAAGGTGATCATTAAAATTTTGATACCTTGCTATGTACTAATATATTCAGAATTATTGCTAATAATGTTTTGGGTTTGAAGTTATTTTTTTTCTGATATCAATGCAGCTATATTAGCTGTATTTTGGCTAATGTTTGTATGATATAGCTGTTATCTCTCCTTTACTTTCAACCTTTCTATATCCTGGCATTAGATGTATCTCTTAAAAATAGCACATGACTCTTCATTTTAAAAAATACAATATGATAATTTTTGTCTTTAAGTTGAAGCATTCAGTTCATCATAATTTAACGTAATTTTAGATTTATTTGGAGCTAACCCAATATCTAACTATGTATTTTAAGTTTGATCTATTTGTTCTGAGTTCACTTTTCTCTTCTTTTGTAGTGATTGGATATTTTTATGATTTCATTTTAAAAATCTTAGTAAAAATTTTATACAATTTACTGTTTTTAACTATCTTAAAAATTTAAAAAGTTCTTCCTTGCTTTATGAGGATAATTAATTTATACTTATGCCCTCATCCTAGAAAATGAAAGAACTATAAATCTATTTACCTGCTCCCATTCTACAATGTTTTCTGTTGTATATTATAATTTTTTGTAATTTAAAAAATTATTCTTTTGCAAGATGGCATTCATTTAGATTTATCATCAGTTTTACTATTTTCATTGCTATTTATTTCTTCCTGTGTCTATGATCTTTCTTTTGGAATTCTACATTTGCCTCTAGCTCAAACTACATTCTTTAGTCTTTTCATTATTATTTTTTTGCAATGAGTCAACTTGTAGTTCATTATCCTAGTTTTTATTCGATTTAAACCCTAGCTTTATTCTCTAAGAAAAATTATAAATTGACAATATCATATGTTACCACATTCAAAATTTCATTGTGCTAACTTCTAGCTTCCAGCTTATAGCCTACATTGTTGCTGCTGAGAGGTCTGCTGTCCATCTTGGTCACATGCTCAAAACATTAGCATGTTTTTCCCCTGTAGGTAATCTGTTTTTCTTTTCCTGGAAGCGTTTAAGATTTTCTCATGGTCCTCTATATTATATATTTCATTTATGATAACTATAGTTATAAATTTCATTTTACCTTTTTTTGCCTGTAGTTTATTGGCTGCTTAAATATGTGGAATCAATGCTTTCCATTATTTTTGAAAAGTTCTTAGTCATTGTCTTTTCCTATATTGCTTCTGCTTCCCCCATTCTCCTTTTGTAACTAACTTTATACCTTCTCACTATATATTTTTTGCACCTTACCCTTTTTGTGTGTGGGAGGGTGAGGGTACTGAGAAATGAACTTGGGGCACTCAACCACAGAGCCACATCCCCCTACCCTATTTTGTATTTTATTTAGAGACAGGGTCTCACTGAATTGCTTGGTGCCTCCCCGTTGTTGAGGCTGGCTTTGAACTCAAGATCCTTCTGCCTCAGTCTTCTGAGCTGCTGGGATTACAGATGTGCGCCACCATGCCCCTTATCTTTTCTCTGCTCTATTTTCCATCCTTTTGTGTTTCTTTGCTTCATTCTAGAGATGTTCTCCTGATACATTTTACAATTGGATAGTTTACTTCTTAGCTGTGTGAATGCATTTGTTAAATCCATTCATTAGGTTACTTATTTCAGTTTTATTCAGTGTACAATTTCTGGTTGGTTCTTTTTCAAATATACTATTTTTAATATTTTTTCAATTGTTTCTTGAAAAATTTAAACTTGGCTTTTAATTGATGATCATGCTAAATGTACTGATTTTAATGTTTGAGTCTATCAATCCAGTATTTCTGAGTACATTTTAGGCCATTTCTGTTGTCTGCTTATTAGTGCAGTTTCATTCATCCATATCAGTCAGAGTTATCCAGAGGAACCCTATTCAAGCCAAAGCACCATCTTTTTTTCTTATATAGTTGATTATCTTTGAATTTACCTTGGACATTGTAATTAAAAATATTTTTGAAAAAAAATTTTCAGTCTCAGATGAAGTGAATAACTAGAGATGTTTTCATTTGATTTTTTGCATGAAAAAGTAATATAGCATCACTTTAATTCAATGGAGACATTACTTACATGGTATCAATTTAATCCAATTTCAACGTTCAAGGAAAACCTAGAAGATTTGACACTGGGCTGCTATCTATGGGGGCCTGGATGATTTCTGATGTACCCTTAATTCTAAGTTGAAAACACCTTTTAGTCCCACAGAACCAAATTGACTCCAAAGGTGAGACATATTCTTTATGTATCTGTTTGCTCCTAAATTTTATCTAGCCTGTTCCTGATGATCTTTTAAAACCTTGTTGATCTTATGAAGATTTTAATGTATGTTTTACTAAAGTTTACTCGGAGGTATGTCTGAATTAACTTGATTTTTCATTTATTAGAATTGAAAGTACTTGATTAATTAAGACTCTAAGAAAATTGGAGTGACTTTATTCTGAAAAACCCATACTCCTTCTTCAAGAATCAATGCATTTCTTCTTCTTTTCCTTAATGAAAATTCACCTCTAATCATTTCTAGTACTCTTCTACAAGTATCAAAACATTCTGACTCTAGCTCAAACTGTTCTCTTATTGATGTATAGGTCCCAGATCTGACTTTCTGGCCAAGCAGTGTGGTGGTCTCCTTATTTCCTGCCTTTCAGGAAGAATAGTCTCCCCTTTGATCTTCGCAATGCTGGTTCTTTTGTATGATAAGGTCTCAACTCAGATATCAACTACTCAGAATGGTCTTTCCTGATCAACCAATCAAATAACCATCACTCTATTATATTACATTAAACTTTTTTTCCCTAGAAGTTATTACAATTTAACTTTCTTTGTTTATTTGCTTATTATTTATATGTATCCATCCTTCATTTTTTATCACCAATAGAATACAAGTTATCATGAGAACAATATATATGTTTTTATTTTTTATTAGAAATTTATAGTTATTCATAGTAGTTGAGTTCATCCTGATAAACTCATACATGCATGGATTTGATTTTAGTTTATGATCCCTTCTTTTTCCTTCCCATCCTCCCTCTCTTCCACCATTTTTCTTGCTTTACTCCACTAGACTTCCTTTTTCTGGTCTATTTATTTGTATTTGATTGGTTCTTTCTACATACATATAAAGGTGAAGTTCCCTGTGGTATATTTATATATGCACACGACATGATGTTTTAAGAATTCATTCTCATTGCCTCCCTTTATCCATCTCTTCACTCTGCCTCTTGATTTCCTTCTACATTACTAATTTTCCCTTTATCTTTATGTTATCCTTTCTCTTTATTTTATTTTACTCTAGCTTCTGCATATGATAGAAGACTTTTGACCTCTGAGCTTCTGAGTTTGGCTTATGCGAACAATATATTTGCCTGTTTATTCATTACTATAATTTTATTGCTTAGAGTACAAATTGGTAAATGACAAAGCTTGCAAAATTTGTTGAATGAAAGAATAAATGAATGGTTGATCAAATCTATTGCCTGATTTCCCTATTTTTTTTTTTTTTATCTCATGCCTATAAGTCACAAGCAGTGGGAGGGTCTCAGGAATTTTCATTGATCTTGTGTGAGAATGCATCTCCATTTTGGCCCAATCTTCGACAATTTCCACTTTATTTGCTTGGTTGTACATTGTTTTCTTGCTCCATTTGTCCTTCAGGGGACTCTGTTCTTCCGTTTTTCAAGATGATATAAAGGTAAATCTCTGATAATAGATATGCTGCTTTAATAATATAGTTATATTCCTTTTAATTTCTATCCTATAATTAAAATTATATAAACCATTTATAATTTTGTTTGCCTTGACTGTCAATAAATTAAAAAAAAAATAAGAGTTTGCAATTGTGGAATCATGACCCTTTTCTAAATTTTGATCTCTTATTTAATTGGCAACAATTTATGTATCTTCCATTATAAACCACCTAGATTTCTTTGATCATAAAATATATATTAAAATATAAGTCAAACAAAAAATGAAACACAGCTCCTGATAGAGAGGATATTTCAAGACACATCTAAAGCTCTCTATTTTTTAAATTGCATTATATTTCACTATATTTAATTTGTTGTCAGCAGTAAAGGTAGGAGACAGAGGGCTCCATTGTCTCATTATTCCTAGGGTTTTTATGAGTACAGACCAAATAAATTTAGAGAAAACTGCTTGCTCTTTTATAAATGTCAAATTTCTCTGGCTTTTTACTCTAAGTGCTCATCTACAGAAAATCACACTGTTGTAGATTGAGGAGGAAATACAGAGAGTGGTAAGATAGGCACAGTGATTATTGATACTAAAATTCTACAACATAATGGGGAGGGGGACTCACTTCTGTGTCAGGAAGACAACCACTCAGAAATTTCTGTTAGGGAATTAGGCCCAGGGAAATAGTACTTACTTTTATCAGAGCCACAGTAGCTTTTTTCAAGGAAATTCTGGCAAGGAATTTTCATTGACCAGAGGTCTGATGATTCAAGGCAGTCATCAGAGTTGGACAAAGGCCACTGAAGGCCAAATTTTTAGTCAGTGTTATGTTCAGGATGGTTTGTGAAGGTTTCCTCTTTCTAGTTCACAGCCACTTACTGTACACAGGAATATGCCAAGAGGGGATATGTAAAACTTATATATAAAGACAATGGTGACCAATATTTTTTGATCTTTATGTGGTTGGTTTTGTTTTAAGCCCTTTAATATATCATATTATTTAAAATGCACTATTACTCCCTGAGCTAGGTACTATTACTATTCCCATTTTATAGATGTGAAGGATATGAGAAGAGATTAAAATACTGTGAAGCTTTGAGAAGAGATTTAAAGTACTTCACCAAAATTATAGAACACAGATGAAATTCAAACCTAGGTTGCTTGCATGCCAAAATACTCTTAATTATTAGAGTGATTTATACTAATACATGCTTGTCACATGTATAAATAAACACACGAATTTGTATAAATTCCTGATTGTCATATATAGTTCCTCACTGCTCCACAAGACTGCATGTTCTTTTAATTGTTGAGGAAGGGGTGGCTGAGATGAAGGAGCCAGAGAAAGGATGGATGTGTGAGGCTTCTGCCCACCTTGGCATACCTCCTAACTCCTGTAGGTCCTAGCTCACTTCAGAAAATAGAAGTCAAGCCCAAAAGAAATATGTTCTTTAGGACTATTAAAAGCACAAGTCCACTTGAGATGAGGAGCTGAGATTAGCGCCTGACTTGGAAAGCCCTTGTTGGATGGACATTTTGTGCCTGGTAATTAGGAGAAAATATTGGCAGCCTCTGTAGGTCCCCCTACAAAAGGAACGTTTAACCTAATGTTGAGAGAAGGAAGCATACAGGGGTTGGGAGTGTTTCAGACTCCACATCTTAGAGTCGGTTGCTGGTGTTCCTGTGGTCCAGGACAGAAAGTAGATATCAAAATTACAGGCGTGGCTTTCTAGGAGGATACACTACAGAGAGAAGAGTGACAAGTCAAGAAAATAATTCCAAACAGAACAGAAGACCATGGGGCTAGTAGAAGGCACAGGTGACTAAGCTGGGCAGTGGATGTCCTGGAACCAGCTCACGAAAGGGTGACAGTAAGTGACAAGGAGGAAACCTGTTTGTGGAGTTATGGGGAGACTGTGAGGCTTTAAATCATGTAGTTGTTTTATTTACTTTAGAGTATTGCAATTTTGGTCACTTTACCTTTCTTATGCTTGTGAGTAGGGAAGTGGTGCTTATCAATTGGAATCCCTTGGTGGTGAGATTTCTTCAGGTATTTGGGTACATTTTTGAGTCTGAGACTTTTTCCTCTAAGCATTTCTGTCATAAGAATTACAGCTGCATCAAACCACAGTCCTTCCCATTCATCTTTAATCAATGCATGTAGTTAATGAGCTTTTCATTTTTTATGTATTATTGGATATATATATATGTGTGTGTGTGTTTATTTATTTATTTATTTTTTACATCATTGGAAGAATCTATGTTGGTGCTAACAGCAGAAAGTCAGACATACTCTGGACCATACAAACCTAGTTTGAATCCTGAATCTGACTCCTTATGATTCCTGCAGATAACCGCCCATTGCAAGAAATCTCTTAGTTGGTCACAGAAAACAGGATTTTGTTTTTTGTTTTGGTGGATTTATAAATCAGCCCTCCCAGGGACAGCTACCATGATGTCAGGGCCTTCAGTAGGCTCTCCTAAAAGGTACTTTATTGCTTCCTCTTCCAGTTTCCCCCCTTAAATGGCCTTTTAAATATTTGGGAGTCTTGTAGTAATATGTCCCAGCCTATGAGAGAATGAATGGGTGAAGGAGATTTGACAAAATTAAACCAAAAAAGCATAATCTATGACTACCTGAAGAGTACTCTTGGAAATCTAATTTTAATATTAGCAATGACCTTTTAAAACTTTATAAGAAGACGAGGAATTATGATTTATATTCCTGGATAGAATATGTACTCCATAAACTAAGAATAAAAACAACGAAAAGTCAAAAGGTAAACATATAACTTGCTTTAAATACAAGAGTGGGAGAAGCCACTTTATAAGAATATTTTACAGTACACACAATTTTTTGTTTATGTACTCAGTATTTTAGATACAAGTTCAATTGATTGACCCCTGAGGAACAATAAGCAGTCAACCCAGGACTACCTGTCCTCATATAAAAAGAACACGGGGTTTTATGCCTCCAAGGGACAAACTCAGAACTGCCACCCAAGTGCTGTTTACAACAAAGGTTCTGTCCTTGCTCATTTTAATAGACACAGAGCTGGTAATAAATTCTGTCCTCTTTCCCCACCTACACCCTCTTGATGTTGCCTGATTTATCTGCAGAATAGTCACCAGTTTTAGTTAGTGTTTTGCCCTGCCCCTGCTGGGCTGTGGTACTTGTTCAATGGAGAGTTGGACAGTGGAGGAAGTAAGAGGGCACCAAGCTGGCGACTTGGTAAATACCACAGAAGCAGCAAACCAAGGACCACTCCCTGAAAGATGAGAAACACATATGAGTGCTTCCAGCATTAACACAGACAAGGGAGAGGACTGGGACATATCCAGAAGTTTGCTGGTCCATGTTTCACATCTAGCTTTCAGCTGGTGGTGGTGGTGCTGGGGGCCCTCATTAGCATGTGCCAATTTCCATGGTGTAAATATTCTCACCATGCTCACTGTTGCCTGCCATTTTTTTTTTTTTTTTTTTTGTCTTTTGAATGCCAAGAACTGTTTTAGGCATTCTGGATAGAGAGGAGAATAAAACAAACTCCCTATCTTCTTGGAGCTTATATTCTGGGAAGAAAGAGTGATAATGAACTGTTTGATAAACAAAAAATTTAAGCCATATTATGAAGAAATGTGTGAGGTACCGCAAACCTGGAGAGGAGATTATGTCTTTTGGGCACTATTGTATTCTCAGTGCCTTAGACATTGCAAGAAGGAATGAATGTCAGAAGTCTCTCTGAGGGGTTGACATGTGATCATCCTTTCTTTACCTGGACTTGATTGAGATTAGCAGCCATTCTAGGTCCATAAGTGACAAGTATGAAGACAATGGCCTGCCTGTCAAGCATAAGCATGATGGATGGAAGGTTGGGTCTCTGGCCACCATAGGGCCTTATCAAATACTCCTGGACTCACTCTTCAAACTCTTGTTACACAAGATAATGACACATGACACTTAATGTATTGTCTGTTTTTGGAACTGATATAGCAAACCAAGCCAAAAGGGAAAAAAGAAAAAAAAAAGAATATTATAGAAAGTGTAATGAGGATTAAGTGAATTATGTCATATAAAACCCTTGCCAGAATTTAAGAAATTATGCTCAAAAATGTTATATTATGAAGGGCTCAAGTAACAAAGAATACTTACATATTTTGAGCCCCTAATCAGTGCTTTATAACAAGAATGATAATAATATGAGTGATTCCAGAATAAAATAAAAATAATGATTGTTAGTCTAAAATCTTGGGACTAATGTTAATTACTATCTGTACACAGTTCATCAAAGCTTCACACAGCCGTATTTAACAATAAGAAGCAATACAATGCTTAGAAAAAAATCTAGCATTTTATAAAATCTCATCCTTTTTAGCATAGAAACTTCAATATAGAAGCAAGTCATAAGAGTTAATGGGTAGTTTCCTGAAGGAAACGTGTGTATTGTGGTGTGTGTGTGTGTGTGTGTGTGTTGTTTGTGTATATGCTTAAAAAGTCATTAGAATTGGAAGGTATATAAAAAAATAATTTGGGTTTTACAGTCCCATAGCTGAACCAGAGTTTCCTAAGTTTTATTGTTTCCCCACCTCACCCCCACCTTGAAGCCTTTTCAGTAATTTTTAAAATAACTCCTCCAAACCCCTAGTAATTTTAATATCAGTGATATTCTGTATATATGTTTGTACTATCAGTAGGGCCTAAACTAGTATAATTCCTACAAAATTTTTAATCTTTTCCATAAACCAATTTTCACCTCCTTGGGAATTTTATCACCCTTTCATGGACATGCACAAAAAAAGAAAAAGAATTTGAAACAAATATTTCTTAACTTTTTTTTTTCTACCTCATGGGCAAGATATGTGGGAGAGTTTGCAAAATTCTGAGAAAATGTTAGAATCAGCACCCAGATGTTGATATAACTTTCATGAAACTCTTGCAATATTTTTAGCCCTGGGAAAATTTTATCTACTTTGGGAAATTGTATTTTCAATCTTTTAGCTCAATATAGGACTCTCACGATGCTCTCTATCAAACTTGTCTTCTGAAAGTTTACAGATTGTTAATCAAAATTAGGGTGATGTAAATCCAATTATTCCCAGAAAAACTTAAAAAAATTTTTTCCCACTGTGGATTATTTGGGAAATACAGATAAGTGAAAAAGAAAAACAAAATTATGTATAATCTGAATACCACCAGGGGCAGGATCCACACCATCAATATATGGGTTCATATTTGTTAATATTCTTTTAGCTTTTTTAAAAAATAGATCTTTGCATATGAATGCATACATAACATGCACATATAGGTATTTTTCTTAAAAAATGTATATTTACACATGTTCGCATGTCAATATTATTAGTATCACTTATACATATGTGCTTTATCACACACCTTTTAAAATTTTTATTGTAAACATTTCCCACATCACTGTTTCTAATGTCTGTATGGTACTGATGTGTGTATATATTTAAATAAGTCCTTTTTTTTTGACAGGTAAAAAATTTCAGACTTCTTACCACAATACAAAGGATTCCATGAATTTTAGTGTAGCTAATCTTCACATACATCATTAGTGATTTTAAAAAAAAAAATTTAGTTGTAGATGGACACATCTTTGTTTTATTTATTTACTTTTATGTGGTGCTAAGGATTGAACCCAGTGCCTCATCTGTGCTAGGCAGGTGCTCTACCACTGAGCTACAACCCCAGCTCCCCATTAGTGATTTTCTTACAAAATATTGCTAGATGTGTTGTTGCTGAGTCAAAAATTATGCATACAGTGATTTTTATAAATGTTGCCAAGTTTAGCTTTAGAAAGCTTATAGGAATCAACATTTCCAAGTTTTCTCATTGGTTCTTTTTATCACCTTTTCTTGCTTTATTTAACTAGTATTTCAATCTACTTCCCTGAAAATACGAATTACATTAATTATTATATATTATTGTCCTATTATATCTATTTTCTCTGGTATAAATTCTAGTTTCTCCTATGGTGTTGTCATTCTGTGATTATCAAGTAATATTATTTAAATTTTTTTTTTACCTTTAAAAAAAAAATTTGGAGCACTTGAGAATTCCCTAAAAAGTTGGTAGCTGTTTTTGGCAGTTCATGTTGTAGGAGAGAACAGAGGTCTGACTCGGAAGGCTCTGAAAGGACAGAAATGCCTGAAAAATGCCACCAAGTGTAGTGCGTGCTGATCCCTTCCAGGTGTTGACAGCCACTCAAGGCCCCATCACATCTCTGTTCAAACCACTGCTCCTTCCAGTTATGGGTATGTGGGATTCAGGGGAATAGAGTAGGATGGTAGGAATGAGTGTGGCTGTGGCGTGAAGTGTGGGTACTGAGTCCACAGAGCAGCCCATTTTTTTAAGCCCTTTTTTTCTCCGAAGGCCTCTATTGCTTCTGTGCACTGAATTCCCTGAATTTTTGGTAAGAGTTCGTCTCTGGGCTTGCACATTCCTTTTGGTTTGATGCTTCCTTCTTCACTTGATACTCTCCACACATGGTTTCTGTTCCTGTAAGAAATTCTCTTCTTGTCTTTAAGTGTCTATTTATTTACTATTTTAAAGTTTTACCATTTCTAGGATACATGATGGGAAAGGAAGAGTACTAAATATATTTAGTTCTGCCATCTTGAATCTGGAAATATTTTTATCTGTTTACTAACACAGTCAGTATATGAAATTTATTATCTTCTGGTAAAAATGAATGGAAGCAAAGTAATTGTTTTAGTTGGTTCGGTCCACTATAACAAAATGTCTTAGACTAGATTATTTATAAAAAACAGAAATTGCTTATAAATTTGAGATGTCTCAGATCAGGGCACCAGCAGATCTGGTATCTGGTGAGGGTTTACTTTTTGCTTCAAGGGTGGTGATTCTTAGCTCTGTTCTCACATGATAAAGGTGGATAATCCCCTAACCTTTTTATTTTATTTTTGGTTCCAGGGATTGAATTCAGGGACTCTTTACCACTGAGCCATATCCCCACCATTTTTTGAAAGTTATTTTTTTTACATTGAGACAGGGTATCGCTTAGTTGCTTCATGTCTAAGTTGCTAAGGCTGGCCTTAACTTACAATCATCCTGACTCAGCTCCTGAGTCCCTGGGATTACAGGCATGTACCACTGTGCTTGGCTCCCCAGAACCTCTCATATGAGGGCACTAATCCCATTTGTGAGGGCAGAGCTCACATGACCCTATCACCTCCCAAAGGCCTCACTTTTTATTTATTTTTTAATGATTTATTTATTTATTTTGTATTATAATTATTAATACACCATTATACAATAATTAAGGCCTCACCTTTTAATACTACCACCCTGGGAATTAAATTTCAACATATCAATTTGGGAAGAAGGAGAACGTGAATATTCAAATCATAACAGTAATGAAAAATAAAAGGAAGGAAAAATAATGGCTGAGTCTAGTAAGTATTTTCTGTTGAAATAAAAAAGAAATATGACTTCCTCACTTTAATGGACTGTAGTTTGCTATATTACCTCATTTTCTAGAATGCCTCAAAGTCTACCAAGTACTTTAATAATTCCTCATTTGATTTTCACCATATAATGAGAATGTACAGAGAAGAACAGGCTCAGCTGCTTTAAATGACATGTACAGAGAGGTTTTGTGTAAGAAATGGATTTCAACCCAGTTCCATTTAGCCCAGGATTCTCTCTAGTAAAATTATTACATAAGATTAAGTTATATGAAAAGCTAAAAAACATTTTATTTTTTGTTTTGGTATTTTGATTACAATACTAGTAATTTAAGAGGAAGTGAAGAAAAGCATTGATATCTAGCTTGAATAAAAAGAACAAAGTGAGTGCAATTAAAAGTGTTATGCTTTTGAGAGGCCTAGCCACTCTGGGACTTGTGGGTGTGGAAATCAAGTTAGGAGCAACGAACTGACATTTTTCTGCACTTTCTGTTGTGAATCTGGCCCTTCAAGTTTTAATTTCCTGTCAAGATAAGAGAAATGAAAGACCAAAGATGCCACAATTAGTTTTTAAACCATAAACAGCTTTTACAAAATCCTTGAATATCTTTCTTCTAGCTCACTGTTCTGAATTGTCGCCCAGTCTGAATAGATTTTGAAATGAAATTCTCCAGTTTAAGTTGTCTACTATCCTAGGCCAGAGGTTGAGAACTTTTGTTTTTGGCATTTCCTGAAGAAATTGCCCTTCATAAGAATTTGGTTTCTGCTCTTTCTTGCTTTTATTCTGTAACCATGGCTTGGAGGATTTGAAATATGATGAAAGAGTATCTCTAGGTATATCACTCCCCTCCCCAGCAGAGAGAGAACTAGTCACATAAGTGGCTTTCAAAACCTAAAAACAAGTTGGGTGTGGTGGTGTTTGCCTATAATCCCAGTGGCTTGGGAGGCTGAGGTAGGAGGATGGAGAGATCAAAGTCAGCCTCAGCAAAACTGAGGTGCTAAGCAAATCAGTGAGACCCTGTCTCTAAATAAAATACAGAATAGGGCTGGGGATATGGCTCAGTGGTTGAGTGCCCCTGAGTTTAATTCCCAGTACCCCAAATAACCAAACCAAACCAAAATAAAAAGTAAAAATAAGACTGTCTAAAGAGTAATCGACTAAGGAATGAAAGTATTAGTTAGTTAGATTGAGAGGAAGTAGATGTGGTTTTGCAAAAGAGTTCATAAGAAAGCAATTATGAAGGATATTTGGCGTGACTCAAGTATTGGAGAAACTTATCTATTTGCTGTGAGTGAGGCAAGAATTTTATCACATGTTGGAATTGGCATATAACTGGTAATTTGGTTGCAACATAAGTGAAGTTTAATTAAAGTTACATGGGAGGAGTAAGGAGAATCTTGTAAGGATTTAAACAGACAATATAGTAAAACTGGGCAGGGATCAGGTGTCCTGGAATTAGTATATGGTTCTGAGTTCAAGGAGGTTCTGGAATCCTCAGCTGCATGAATATTTAGTTGTGACATGGATCACACTATTGGTATACATAGCCATATTCCAAATGCATTGAAAACATTTGGAATATGGCTATATACCTTTTTTCCATTGCCTTATAGCTTCAACACACACATGGCCCACTGTGGACTCTTCATTCCCTGATATAACAGCTATTCCATTTAGGCTTCCAGAAATAAGGGGAAAATTATTTCCATATTTCTTGGATCAAATTCCCCCCAAAATATATGATTAGGCTAGTCCTTTTGATTCTAGATGATTGCATCAGAGTTTGTGGCCAGGCTGTGATTGGCTTTCTTTGGCTCAAGAGTCAAGGCCTTATTCGGTCAGTTCAGTTTCCAGGCAGAAGAATCATATGGTGATATATGATTCATATGAAACCTGCAGGTTGCAGGGCCCTGGGATGGGTGGTTACACTTAGGAAGAAGGCAGGGAGCTGAGCATGGTGGTACATGCCATAGTCTCAGTGACTAGGAAGGATGAGGCATGAAATCTCCTTTGAGGCCAGCCTTAGCAATTTAGCAGGATCCTGTCTCAAAACAATAAAAGGGGCTGGGGATGTAGCTCAGTGGTAAAGTGTCCCTGGGTTCAATCCCCAGTATCACAAATAAGTAAGTAAGTAAGTAAATAAATAAATAAATAGGGAAAGAAAGAAAAGAAAAGGAGAGAGGGAGACAGGGAGGGAGGGAGGTAGAGAGAGAAAAGAGAGCACATGTGTGCATGAGTGAGCAGGGAGGTATGGCTCTAGCAAAATAAAAAAAGTTTGTTGGTTCTAATATATGTTTAATTGTATTCTTGATTAATTTTTAGTGTCTTTGAGAGCTAGGCGTAAGTTATGAATGAGATGTAACACCACTTTGGTTCTTTGACATGATCTGACATGTTCTAAAGAACCACTCTAGAAGTTCTTTGGGAAGGATCACTATTCACATTTTGCTGTATTTCCTTCTTGTCCAGGGCAACAACACCTCTTTTGTGAATATTCTTTGATCTCTCATGTATGATTAGTTAACATTTTGTTGGTATATCTATTGCAGAATTTATTGCATGGCATTTTGTTTTCTTCTCCTGATTGTCATCACAGTTTCATTGCCTCTTTCCTTAGCAAAGTCTTTAATTTGTGGTTTCTGACACCATCCTTCTCCATGATACCTCTTAAATAGATATATCAGTGTTCTCTAGAGAGATAGATCTAATAGGATATCTATCTATCTGTCTCCATGAGGGGATTTATTATAATTATAATTATAATTAATTTACTCACGTGATTATGGAGGCTGGGAAGTCCCATTATCTTCCATCTGCAAGTTGGAAAACCAGAAAGGGCAGTGGCATAGTTTCAGTTCAGGCCCATGTCCAAGTCCAAGTGCACAGGAAGACTGATGTGCCTTCTTTCACCTTTTTTTTTTGTTGTTGTTGTTGTTCTTTTCAAATCTTCAGTGGACTAGATGATGCTCATTCACATTGGGGAGGTCAATCTGCCTCACTCAGTTCATCAATTAAACTGATAATTTCCTCTACAAACATCCTCAAAAACACACACTGATAATGTTTAGCTAAATATCTGGGCACCTTGTGGCCCAATTAAGTTTACACATAAAATTAACCATTACAATAAAAATGTTTAAATTATTTGAAACATTATTATGTTGTCTTATTTGATTTACTTATGTTCATAGTTAACTATGTGGTCATTTTATTAAAAATTGGTTACCATCATTTTTATTTTGGGGGAGAAATCACATATGAATTATTTTATTTCTAATTATAATATTCTTTAATCAATAATGGTTAAATTCAATTCACTAGCATACAAAAGGTGTACTGTCTAGTGCTATAGATGGCAAGTTGAATGGAGAGTATCAGAACTTACACTGCACACGTGTGCACGTGTGCACGTGTGCACGTGCACATGTCCACACACACACACACACATGTTGTATGAACATCAACTCATTCAGCATACCTTAATTTATAAAAAGGCTAAAAGTTAACAGGTTTTAAAATAGCTTTTTCAGTATTCTCTTAAAATTATCAGTGAATGTATTATATGAAGGGCCTGACAATCAAGTGTTCTTCATTTCCATCTGTGTTAGTTAGCTTTTCATTGCTGTGACCAAAATACCTGATAAAAACAACTTAGGAGGAAATGTTCATTTTGGCTCATAGTTTCAGAGTTCTCAATCCATGGTCAGCCAACTCTGGGCCTGAAGTGAGGAAGAACATCATGGTGAAAGGTTGTGTGGAGGGGCAAGAAAATAGGGAGGGAGGGAAGAGCAGAATAGAGAGAGGGGGAGAGAGACACTAACAGGGACAGTATATAGTCCAAGGCCACACTCCCAGTGACCTACTTCTTCCAGCCATACCCTACCTGCCTACAGTTACCACCCAATAGCCCATTCAAATCCATCAGATGGATAAATTTACTGGTTATGTTATAACTCTCATAACCTAATCATTTAACACTCCTGCATTGTCTCACACATGAGCTTTCCCGCAGACACCTCATATACAAACTGTAACACCATCTCAGCTGTTGCTTAGCCTTATCTAAGGCAAATATTCTATCGTATGTAACATTTTATTTTGATCAAACATGATAGGAATTGACAATAATTATTTAAACTTAATAAAAATCATGGCTCAAGTTAATTATTTGAAGGATATTTATTTTGTTAAGTTCATTGTAATTTAGTAAGTAAAATGGCTCTTTTGATGTCAGTTGTATTGGGGTCCTATATCATATTTCAGAACAGTGAGCATGCCACTCAACATATTATAAACAATCCAACTGGAATGCAGAAGATTTTATTTTCAAAAGAAGAAAGCAAGAGAACAAGAAGAAATGGAAATGAGAAAAACCTATTATTCTTGAGGAATAAAATAGTGTAATGTCTAGCAGCAAATATTAACAAATTAAAAATCTGTCTTGCTTTCTCTTTTCAAACATCCCAAGTTTAATCATCTTTTAACACTAAAGATTGTGGCATGGATTCATCAAGTTTATGTGATGGATGAAATGTGATTGAAATATGATGGCTGAAAGAGTGAAATGGGTTGGAAAGAGTTCAGGACTGGAGGCCTATTTGATTTGTGTTCGCAACAGCTGAGAGGTCGCAGTCAACAATGGCTCCTTCTCTTCTTGGGTCACTTAAAATAAGCACTTTGGCACTCATTAACTTGTTCTGATTAATCTTTTTATTCTCATTAATTAACTTAGATGACTTTCTAACAGGGGGAAGAGACAAAAGAATAATGCAACAAAAATATTTCTGATTTTGTAGATTATATAATTAATATAAATGCTCCTTGACTTACAACAGGGTTACATCCTGATCACCTATTGTAAGCTGAAACTATCAGAAGTCAAAAATACATTAAATACACCTAATCTATAGTTTAGCTTAGCCTACATAAACACACTCAGGACACTAAGAGCCTACCTACACTTGGGCAAAATCAAACATAAAGCCTATTTTATAATATGGTGTTAAATAGCTCATGTAATTTACTGAGTACTGAAAACAAATCCAGAATGATTGTGTGGCATGCTTTAGCACCATTGTAGAGTTGAAAAAATGGCAATTTGAACCATTGCTAAGTAAAGGACTGTCTGTACATAAAATTGATGCAAATGTTTTGGTAAGCAGAGAAGTAGATTTGATTTTTTTGTGTGATCTTCCTGCCTCAGTTTCCTGAGGTTGCTAGAATTACAGGCATATGCCACTGTGCCCTTCTAAGTTGGGATATTGTAATGCAATACACAGGTAGTTCTAAAGCTTCAAATTAAAGTTCTCTGAGTCCAACAGAATGGTAAGCTTTTGAAGGCAGGAATCAGTCTTTAATTCCATTGCTCATAGCCTGAGGTGACACAGATCATCATGGCAGAAGAGTGTGGTGGAGGAAAGGTACTTTCTATTTTTTTTTTTTTTAGCATACCATCCTCTTCTTCATAACTCTGGGATTTATCAAGATGTTTGTTGTTTTTGCTTTATTAGTTACCTATTACCATGTAACAAATTGCCATGAAATTTAGCAGTTTAGAATAACAGACATGGTTGTTCCACACAGGTTCTGAGAATTAGGAGGCTGGGAGTGTTTTAGCTGTGTTTCTGACTTAGGGTCTTTCATGAGTTGTGACCAAATTAGCACCTGTGATTACAGTCATCTGAAGACTTGACTGGAGCTGGAGGATTTGCTTCCAAAATGACACACTCCTGGGACTTCCGGCAGAAAGCCTAGGTTTCTCACCATGTGGGCTGCCTGAATGTCCACACATCACAGCAGTTGGTTTTCCACAGAATTAAGTAATCCAAGAATAAGAGAGAGCAAGCAGGAATTGCAATGCACACGTCTCTTCTTTGTTTTATTCATTAGATGTGAGATGCTAAGTCTAGAGCATAGTCAAAGGGAAGAGGAGGAGGACCTATCAAAGGAGTAGTGTGGTGGGAACATGTTAAAATTACTACAATGTACTAATAGAACAGAATTTGTTCTGTCATATTTTTCTTCTTGAAATTTGTAGATTGAGAGCAGAACTTCAGAAAATATGTAAAATTCTGAAGACTGGGAAAACAAAGATAGAGGAATTAAGAGAATACACAAGGGTTTAGAAGGAACAAGAGTCTGGCATAGGGCAAGAATGTCCACAGCCTGGAGATATTTTGTGGTCATGGTCTTAGGTAATCATAAGAAAGAGGCAAAAGAAAATGATAATGAAGGATGGTAGTGGGGAAAGAATGGAGAAGGAAAAAAATAATTGAAAGGAAAAGAGGAAAAAGTAAGTGATATTCTTAAAATAGTTGTGTAAAAAGTAGAAGAGCGAAAGAAGGAAAGAAAAGAAAATACCTTGGGGAAAAGACTATAAAGAATGGTCAACAAATATATGAAAAAATGTTCAGTATCTCTAGCAATTACAGAAATGCAGATCAAAACTACTCTAAGACTTCATCTCACTCCAGTCACAGTGGCAATTACCAAGAATACAAGTAATGATAAATGTTGATGAGGATGTGGGGGAAAATTTCACTCATACATTGCTGGTGGGACTCAAGTTGATGCAACCACTTTGTAAAGCAGTATGGAGATTCCTCAGAAAACTTGGAATAGAACTATCACTTGATGTAGTTATCCTGCTCCTTGTCATATACCCAAAGAACTTAAAATCCACATACTATAGTGATGCAGCGACATCCTTGTTTATAGCAGTTCAATTCACAATAACTAAACTATGGAACCAACTTAAGTACCCTTCAACAAATGAATGGATAAAGAAAATGTGTTATATATACACAATGGAATATTACTCGACCATAAAACAGAATGACTTTATGAATTTTGCTGGTAAATGGATGGATCTGGAAACTATCATGCTAGGTAAAATAAGCCAATCCCCCCAAACAAAGTCTGAATGTTCTCTGTAATATGCAGATGCTAACATACACTAAGGGGGCAGGAAAGGAAGAATAGAAGTTCATTGCATTAGACAAAAAGGAATGAAGGGAGGGGAGATGGGACTAGGAAGTACAGTAGAATGAATCAGACATAACTTTCCTATGTTCATATATGAATATACCACCTGTGAAACTCCACATCATGTACAACCACAAGAATGGGATCCTACTTAAAATAAGTTATACTTCATGAGTGTATGTTAAAATACATTCTACTGTCCTCTGTATATAAAAACAACAACAAAAAATGTCTGTAGAACAAATTTATTGACCAGTTACAAATGAACAAGTTCATTGGGAGTGTGCAAAAGGATATTTTTGAAGTCTTTGTTGTAAAATGGTTAAAATATGAATATTTTAGACGTTGTAGTGATTAAGGTATCAATGCTGAACAGAATGAATTAAGATTTAAGAGAAGAGCAGTTTATGATTTTTAATGTGAATATCTGAAAAACCTAAGAATTGCCATAAGTTCTTTGTATGAAGTATTCAGAAATAAAATAGTTATGAGAGACAGAACAATTGTACCACTATAATTATTGCTGGTCAAATTATAAACAGATTTATCTAAGAGAAAAGGAATGTAAATGTGTAATGAAACCAAGGCAAGGCAGGATCGAAATGGCATTGCCTTACTCCCCCAGGAATTACTTAGGGGGTAAAGAAAACTACTGAGGTCATTTACTTTTATAAAATACAGATATAGAGCAATTTTATTATATTGTTGTGTCATATTTAGATATCAGGGATACAATCGTATGTGGAGATGACATAATGTTCGTGTGAACTAAGTGATAAGATGGATATATTGCTTTAGTTTTGTAGGTCAGCACAATTACACAAAGAAAAAGTATGATATAAAGTATGACCAAGACATTATTTAGAGGTTAAAGGGTCAAAACTCATAAAAATAAACTGGCAAGATTTTATCAGTTCAGTGTGAAGAGAGGCATTGCAGAATTCAGATAATACAAAGAGTAAATGGAGGTATAACTTGGGAACATCAATAGGAGAAAGAATCAGGTGAATGAACCAGCTAAATGCTAAGTTGGTAGTAATGGTCCTCATGAGAAAGGAATACTATTTAAAATAAGGGGGCTGGAGTTGTGGCTCAGTGGTAGAGCGCTTGCCTAGTATGTGTGAGGCACTGGATTCGATTCTCAGCACCACATATAAATAAATATATAAAGGTCCATCAACTACTAAAAACATCTTTTTTTTTTTTTTTAAAAAAAAGGATGTTCAAGGGATGTAATTAGGTTGTAATAGGCAGAGTAAGACTTTAAAGAAAGTCAGTGGTGACCCAAAATGGAGATTTTGTTTTAAATAAGAATAGAAAAAAATTATTTTTTTTCCACAAAATGTGAAAAAATTAAAAGACAATTAGGAAATTGACAGGTAATTTTTTATGTCACATTAGGAAGCCAATTTTTTTTTTCAAGATTTAAATGAAGAAAGGATCGTCCATTGTTTCTTTGGGTATAAAGCAGTTTTCTACAGAAAAATTTGGAAAATACAGGAAAATGTGAAAGTGCATAAAAAGTCCTCACTTTAATGACAATTATTAATATTTCAGTACTTCTATGCTTCATGTTAATATTTTTGAGATATCTTTTAAAAGTTATCTTTTTAGAGCAATTTTGCATATTGCTTACCTTGCTGAATATTATATCATGAAATTTTTTGTCACAAATTAATTTTATTAGCTTTTTAATTTTGAATAAATTTTAAGTGGATGATATCTAATCTAAATATTTACTAAAGCTATTATAATAAAATGTATACTAAATAATAGATGTTTAAATTAATTGGTTAAAATTACTTGTTGACTATCTGATATGATAATGACCAGTATTAATTATTTATTCTCTCAGAGGCATTGTTCTAAGTCTTAACAGAGATTATGCCCTTTAAAAATCATATTAATCCTATGAATAAGCTATCATTATTGTTCCCATTTTATTTGAAGACATTTGGTAATACGGCTCAAGTTCTCACAGCTAGTCAGTGTAGATCTGGAATTCAAAAAAGGCAATTTGACTCCCAAATCCATTTTCCTAAGTCCATACATTTATATAACATGTACTAAACCCTGCACTGGGCATTGGGGATATAATGGTAAGGAAACAGCAAGGTTATCTCCACCCCCTCAAAGCCATATAGACAGGGAAATAGATATTAGCCAAGCAATTGACTTCGTGAATGTGTATTTACAAACTGAAATCAATATATTCAAAGAAAGGGACATGTAGGTCTGTGATAGATGATAGGAGCCTGACTAAACAGCTTGGGGAAGTCTTCCTAGAGGAGGCGATTATTCTTCAGACTGAGACCTGAAGAATAAGTAACCGTCAATTAGGTGATCACTCTGTATAGAGTGAACTCGTGGAAAACACGAGGGTGGGAAGACACAGGGATGTCAGGGCCAACAGGAATTCAGAGATCAGATGGGAGGGGACTGGGGCAAAGGAGGGTAGAGTGTGTTAAGGATTTTTGTTCCTTATTTTAAGGTTCATGGAAATCTCACTGTTTTAGATAAGGGGTGACATAATCAGACTCAAATTTTTTAAAGTTCTTTCCCTGTGCATTGTGGAGGCCAAAGGGCATGTGGATGGAATTCTGGATAGATTTTTTGCTGAAGCCAAGTAAGAAAGGATGGTAATTCGGTCCAAATTGAGGCAATAGAGGTGGAAACACCTGAGCAGATTCAATGGATATTTCTGAGATAAATTCGAAATGATGATGGGTTAGTAAGCTTTCTATGGGCTGAGATAGAAATCACTAGAAAAGACCAAAACTAGGAAGGTAGATTATGAATTTAATCTTGCACCCAGTGATTTTGGTTTGTATTTAAGACACCTAAACGAAGAATTTAATTACACAGTTGGCTATAGGGTGTAGAACCAAAGTCATTGCCATAGATAACATTGCCCCCCAGGAAAGAAGATAAAATGTAAATAGAGTTCACTAGTCTCTGGGAAGACTACTTCATGGTTGGGTAAAGAATCGTGAGTTGGCAAAAAAAGTGTTGTGAGGAGACAGGTTGTAGCCTATCTAATGTAGGTTAGAATTACCAGTGACCATTGAAAGCACACTGGAAGTTGGTGACCATGAATTTATGGTGAGTCCGTCTGCCCTGAGGGGTGACTCTGCAAACAGCACTTGTGTAGCTGGGTGCAAAGGCAGAAAAGCTGAAGAAGACAGGGATGACCCAGGATTGTTTTCAAGGTATGTGGAGTGAAAGGCAGAGGACCCCAGGATTCAGGCACATAACATCATGTAGCATAAAATTGTTAATATAGAAAAAGGCTTTAAAAATATTAAACAACTCAGAGATACATTTTATGCTGAAATATTTGTTCCCATTTCCAATATTTCTTTTGGATAAATTCCTAGAATTACTCAAAGAGTAAGAATAACATTCAGAAGGGGCTTTAATGACATTACCAATTTGTTTCCAAATAAATTTCCCTAATTTTGTTTGCAA
Source organism: Marmota marmota marmota (assembly GCF_001458135.2). Classification (NCBI taxonomy): domain Eukaryota; kingdom Metazoa; phylum Chordata; class Mammalia; order Rodentia; family Sciuridae; genus Marmota; species Marmota marmota. Next base: position 38,468,360 of record NW_026000093.1, read on the forward strand.
CAGTGTAGTGGGTGTTCTCATTTTCATTCTTTGCATCTTGACAGGCAAAAAGGATGTTCCTTTAAATTCTTGTAATTGTTATTTTTTTGGGGGGCTACTCTGTGTTTGATAAATTTTCCTTGGTTAAGATACATATCTTATGGCACATATGAGAAGCCCTTCCTGTTGCTTTTATAGAGCAATGAAACCGCATCTGGTTATTGAGTTTTGGAGTCATAAAGCACTTCTTGCAAACCAATACATTATATTCTGAATTTTTGGACAAATCTGAGTCCAAAGTGTTCCAAGAAGAGGATAATGGAAAGGCCCCAAAGTAGACAATGCTTAGGAAGAAAGCCAGTCTTACCTGAGCAGAGAGGGAGAAATAGGAAAAGTGAGAGAGCAAATGTTAAGAGATGAGGTCAAAAAGATAGTGCAGGGTCCAAATATAACAGAGTCGTGAAACCAGGGTGAGGAATTTGCATTCTGTTTTGAGTGAAATGAGAAACCTTGGATGATTTTGAACAGGAGAGTGATGTGATCTGACTTTAAAGAGATGACACTGTTGGGAGGCATGTACAGGACAGAGTGGAAGCAGAAGCCTCTTCAGGATATTAATTCTCTGGTAGTTCAAGGGCAGAAGTGGGGTCTGAAGCAGGTATAGGCTGAGGACTATGAGATGATACAAATAAACCCTTTTAGTTCTGTTCTTTCTACACTGATGTGTAAGTTGAGAGGCTCAAAACAGATGCTGGAGACTTGTTCCTTTAACTTCAATGCCCAGGATGTTGAAGGCAGGGCAGGCCTAGGGCTTGGGGATCTTCAGCTGCTGCTTCCTAACAAGAACTGGGAAAGTGTGTGTGTGTGTGTGTGTGTGTGTGTGTGTGTGTGTTTTCACAGCCCAGGAGTCCAGTTATCTCTTTCCTCTCAGTCTTGGCTCTGAGCCTCCTCTCTGCAACTCCCTCTAAGGATCTCTCTTGAGACATGTATCTGGCCAATACTGAAAGATTATATCTCTCACTCACTTTCTGCCTATTTTCTCTCCTACTCATGCAGGGTGTGTGAGACAGGGGTTCCAAATGCAGAGTTTTGGGCTTTCTTATGTTCAAATGATGTCATCAACATAATCATCCCACGATTCTGATTAGATAGCAAGTTTATCATGCAGCATCTTTAATTTCCCATTGGACATACATATTTTATCCATATGCTTTTTTTTTTAGAATTCTTAATTAAATCTATTCTTTGGATGCCATACTCCCTGCACTTAAATCTTACTCTCCTCGCAACTCAACCCTCAGCCTATTTAGATATCCCAATTCTCACTAAAGGGTAACTCTGTGAGCTTTGAAATGGTTTGAAGAGTGTGTAGTAATTTGATATAACTTATCAGTTTTATTTTTGAGTCCCTGTGAAATCTCAGCCTCTTCCCCCACTGTTTGCAATAAAAAGCTTTTTCTAAACTCTCTCTCTTTTGGCCTGCTCCATGATTTTAGGTTAGTCTGAAGTGTACTGGGTTGTGTATATAGTTCCTGTGGCCTAGGGGAACAGTCATGTTAATTTACCAAGTCTAGAGAAGAAAGCCTTTGCAAATTTTGAGTCCCCAGGGAGAGGTGTCTGTTGCAGGATTTTCTGAGAAGATGTTAATTTATATATCAATTATTTATTGGACTTCAGTTCTGTACTTGGTACTGACATGATCTAGTCACTTAAGACTTAATTCTTAAAGTCACCAAAGCTTGTTAAATGAAGACAGACTTTCCAACAACGAATATCTCAGCAGTTTATAGGAAATGTGATTAATTTATACACAGGGATCAATGAGGAGACAGAGACATTTGGTGAAGGCGGGAGGGATGGTAGTTTAGTTCTAAGGAGAAGATCCAGGTTTGGAGTGAGTTAAAAAGGGTACAGCATAAGAAATAATTGTGTCATAAGACACAGACCTGTTGTGAGATCTCTAAATACCTCAGTATGGGTACCAGGTTGGATGCTGGAAAGAGCCTAGGAGATGAGGTCAAAGAGATAGTGGACAAAAGGGAGCCATGAAATTCTTTAAGATAGGTTACATTAGACCATATTTTCATTTTAAAGGACTGCGTAGGGAGCAGAGTTTGCTCTGAACCCAGAGTACTACTGCGGTCACTTACTTAACAGGAAATCCTCAATAAAGGTGGGGAAGGGCTGGGGCAAAGGATAGAATGAAACTGTTCAGTGATGGTGCAGATATGGGTGGAATGGGGGATGGGAATAAAGGATAGATTCTGAAAGGGTTTTTGTTTACAGTATAGAGCTGATTTATCTATTTTTCAGTGTTTATTACAATTTGATTCTTTTTTAAAAAATGTGTTTTTTAATTTTATTTTTTAATTTTTATTTTTAGTTATACATGACAGTAGAGCATACTTTGACATACATTCATGGAGTTTAACTTCCCATTTTTGTGGTTGAGCATGATATGGAGTTACACTGGATGTGTATTTAATATATGAATGTAGAAAAGCTATGTCTGATTCATTCTAGTGTCTTTCTTATTCCTATCCTCCTTCCTTTATTCCCCTTTGTCTAATCCAATGAACTTCTATTCTTCCCTCCTTGTGCCCTTATTGTGTGTTAGCATCCACATATCAGAGAGAACATTCAGCCTTTGTTTTGGGGGGATTGGCTGAGTAAAATTCCATTATGTATATGTACCACATTTTCTTTATCCATTCATCTATTGGTTGGTTCCATAGCTTAGTTATTGTGAATTGAGTTACTATAAACATTGATGTGGTCATGTCACTGTAGTATGCTGATTTTAATTCCTTTGGGTATATACCAACGAGTGGGATAATTGGGTTAAATGGTGGTTCCATTCCAAGTTTTCTGAGAAATCTCCATACCACTTTCCAGAGTGTTTGCACCAATTTTCAGTCCCACTACCAATGTATCAGTGTGCCTTTTCCCCCACATCCTCTCCAACATTTATTGTTGCTTGTACTCTTGATAGTTGCCATTCTGAGTAGAATGAGATAGAATCTCAGTATAGTTTTAATTTGCAGTTCTCTAATTGCTAGAGATGTTAAACATTTTTTTCATGCATTTGTTGCCCAATTGTATTTCTTCTTCTGTGATGTGTTTGTTCAGTTCCTTTCCCCATTTATTGATTGGGTTATTTGTTTTTTTGGTGTTAAGTTTTTTGAGTTCTTTATATATCCTGGAGATTAATGCTCTGAGGTGTAGAGGGCAAAATTTTTCTCCCATTCTATAGGCTCTTTCTTCACATTCTTATTTGTTTCCTTTGCCACGAAGAAGCTTTTAAGTTTGAATCCATCCTATTTATTGATTCTTGATTTTACTTCTTGTGTTTGAAGAGTCTTGTTGAGGAATTTGGTTCCTAAGCTGACATGGTGGACATTTGGGCCTACTTTTTCCTCTAGTAGGCACAGGGTCTCTAGACTAATGCTTATGTCTTTGATCCACATTGAGTTAAGTTTTGTGCAGGTTGAGAGATAGGGGTTTTCATAGCATTATTTCATTTTTCTGCATATGGATTTCCAGTTTTCCAAGCACCATTTGTTGAAGAGGCTATTTTTTCTCCACTTTATGTTTATGGAACCTTTATCTAGTATGAGATAACCATATTTATGTCGGTTTGTCTCTATGTCTTCTATAAATTCTGAGAGTTTTAAAAAGGGTCAATTGACTGGACATAGTGAGAAACTTCATGTGAGTGATGAAGAAAAGGAAATAGCAAAATTTGGGAGAAAGATGAGTTCAATTTTCAAATGTTGGAATTTCAGGTACACATGGGACTTCTAGCTACAGATGCCTAGCAGATAGCCATTAATCTGAGAATATTAATACAGAAAGGTATTGATACAAATATCAAACTCAAGTTTCTTTGAATATATATTTTGTGTCTGGAGCTGGAGTCTCTATCTCTCTGCTTCTTGATCACCATAATGTGAGCTGCTTTCTTCTGCCACCCTCTTCTGCCTCACCTTCAGCCCTGAGGAATGGAGCTGGTCTTCTTTGGACTAAGACCTCTGAAATTGTGAGCCCTCAAACTTTTCCTCCCCTACAGTTGTGCTGATCAGATCTTTCAGTCATAGCAACAAAAAAGCTGACTAAACCACCCTCTGTCTCTCTCTTCTTTCCTGTGGTGCTGGGAATCAAGCCTGGGTCCTCATGTATGCCAGGCAAATGCTCTACTACTGAGCTATATTCTCTTAGCCCCTTGAATCCTTGATTTCAATGAGCTTCCTCAGTCTTCACTTCCTGAAACCATATATACAGTCATGTCTAGATCTTGACATCATCTTCACCTGATCTAAATTTGAAGAATTAAAGTCCAGAATGACAATCTGACCACTGGTTCTTCCTATGTTCAAGCTCTCTTACTACTTTATAGCCATGTCTTTTCACTTAGGTCATTGAGATTTCATGTCCCTCTACTTTTAAAAATTTGTTCTAATTAGTTGTGTATGACAGTAGAATGGACTTTGACATATTATACATAAATGGAGTATAATTTCTCATTCTTTTGGTTGTACATCACACCGGTTGTGTTGTCCTATATGTACATAGGGTAATAATGTCTGATTCATGCTACTATTTTTCCTACCCTCATACCCCCTCCCCTCCCTTCACCCCCTCTACCTAATCTAAAGTAACTCTATTCTTCCCTAGCTGCCCCCAACATTGAAAATTAACATCCATATAACAGAGAACACATTCAGATTTTAGTTCTTTGGGACTGGTTTATTTGGCTTTGTATGATATTCTCTAGCTCCATCCCTTTACTGGCAAATGCCATAATTTCATTCTTCTTTAAGACTGAGCAATATTCCTTGTGTAAATATACCACATTTTTAATCCATTCATCTGTTGAAGGATACCTAGGTTGGTTTCATAGTTTATCTATTTTGAGTTGAGCTGCTATAAACATTGATGTGGTCATGTCACTATAGTATGCTAATTTTAAGTCCTTTAGGTATAAACTGAGGAGTGGAATAGCTGGGTCAAATGGTAGTTCCATTCCAAGTTTTCTGAGGAATCTCCATATCACTTTTCATAATGGTTGCACCAATTTGCAACCAATTTCTTTCACATCTTTGCTAATATTTATTGTTGCTTGTATTATTGAAAATTGCCATTCTTATTTCTTCTTCTGTGATGTACCTGTTCAGATCCTTAGCCCATTTATTTATTGAGTTATTTGTTTTTTTGGTGTTAAGTTTTTTGAGTTCTTTATATATCCTGGAGGTTAATACTCTATATGAGGTATATGTGGTAAAGATTTCTTCCCATTCCGTAGGCTCTCTGTTCACATTATTGATTTTTTTTCTGAAGCTTTTTTGTTTGAATCCATCCCATTTATTGATTCTTGATTTTACTTCTTGTGCTTTAGGAGTCTTTTTATGGTGAACATTTTGGCCTACTTTTTTTTTTTTTAACTTCTTGGTCCAATAGAGATTTATAGGGTTATTTCTTTCTTTATCCAATCTGGGCCATAAAAGAATAGTCCTACCTTTTATTGTTCAGAACATGTAATATGCTAATTCCCTTATTTTATGATATACCCATTCTGCAAGTTCTAAATGTTGGATCTGGGATACTGGGTGCTAAGGAGAAGTGACAGGGACCATCACTAATGTGTGGATTCAGTAGGTTCCTCAGCAATTATGTGTCAAATGTCTGCATATCCCTATCTACCCTATCTAGATTCCTCTCCTGAATCCTATAGCATGTTCTAGATCTTCACCACTTTTGACTCTTTCCACACTAATACCATGCTGCAAAACTTGACGGATAGTCTTTCCATTTCAAAGACAAAATAGAAGGAATCATGTTGGACTCCTTCAACATACAATATACCACTCCTTCAAAGGTATCCATGGGAGCTTTTACACATTCTTTCCTCTGGCCACAGAGAAGAACATAACTAAAAGATGTTAATATTCAAATATCAGTCTGTGTTCTTGACCTGATCATTTCTCTTTCAGCGATTCCTTCTTTCTCTTCTACATTAAGCTGTTTATATTGTCATTTACTGTCAGTTTTGCATTTGCTATGACCAAAGTACTTGACAAGAACAGTGTAGAGAAGGGAAAGTTTATTTTGGGTCACAGTTTCAGAGGTTCAGTTCATGGTTTGTTGAGTCCATTGCTCTGGGCCCAAGGTGAGGCACAAAATCATGGAAGAAAGGCATGACAGAGGAGTACTGCTCACCTCACTGTGGCCAGGAATAAAATAGAGGGGTAGAGGCTGATGGAAAGATGTATCCTTCCAGGGCACACCCCTAGTTACTTACCTCCTCCAGTGCCATCTCACGTACCTACACTTACCACCAGTCAGTCCATTCAAACTAGGATGGACTGATTAGGTCACAGCTTTCACAATTCAATCATTTTACCTACGAATATTCCTGCATTAACACAGGGGCTTTTGAGGGAAATCTCATATCTTAACCACAACACTTACCTTCTCTATGCTCAAGACTTCTTAAACAAACAAACAAACAAACAAACAAACAAAAAAACCAAAAGGAAAACCCTCAATTGAATTTGAATCCATCCTTGAGCTGCCAATTCCTTCTCCAAATCAGATGGGTCATTGTCTTTTTATGCTCTTCTGCCTTTAAACCAAATCTCACAACTTCAGCACTATTGATATTTTGGGTTTGATTAATACCTTGTTGGGGCCCTGTGTACTCAAGGGCTGTTAGCAGCATCCCTGGTCTTTGGTCTTTACCAACTAGATGCCAGGAGCACTCCCCCTACCAGTTGTGACAACAAAAATGTCTGTAAAAACTGCAGGGTGTGTGTGTGTGTGTGCAAAATCATCTCAATTGAGACTAAACTCATAACACTGGCTGTTTAAACAGGCGTGCACTGAGACTCTGAACAGACCTTGTTAATGTTTCATTATCAGGGGAGAATGTAGCTGATTTTACTACTGGAGTGACCACAATAACAAATAATTTTGTTTTCTTCAGAAGCTATGCTGACGGGAAACCAGTAGTTCTAAAGAGAGAGGACGTGAATATTCACATCCTGGTAATATTCAGAGTGGACATTAAGAGACCATGTGAGTTTTAGTCAGCTGTTTTGTCACTGTGGCTAAAAGACCTGACAAGAATAATTTGAGGAGGGAAAGTTTATCTGGGGGCTAATGGTTTCAGAGGTCTCAGTCCATAGACAGCCAACTCCATTCCTCAGGGCCTGAGGTGAGGCCGAGTATCTGTGGAAGAGTGTGATGGAGAAAAACAGCTAAGGACATCTCAAGAGGAAGGAGGAGGGGAGAGAGAGAGAGAGAGAGAGAGAGAGAGAGAGAGAGAGAGAGAGAGAATGGGGAAAGGTGGAGGGAGAGAAGGAGAGAAAGAGAAGGAGAGAGAAAGGGGGAAGGAAAATACTATGCTCAACAAAGACAAAATATAAACCCGAAAGGCCTGCCCCCAACGAACCACCCACCTCCTCCAGTCACAACAGTTACCACCCAGTTAATCCCTATCAGAGGATTAATGTACTGATTAGGCTAAATCTTTTATAATCCAAGCATTTTAATTCTAAACTTGCTTGCATTGTCTCACATGTGAGCTTGTGGGGGACACCTCATATCTAACCCGTAACAGTGTGACTTTAGGTTATTGAAACATACCTGTGGCAAGATACGCGTTATTGATTTTCTTTCCATTAAGGTAACTTCTTTCAGATAGTATTTGTATTGGATTACAAGCTGGAGAATTCTTTTTACTATGCTTGATGGAATAATAGTGAAAGGACCTGAAGGAAGAAAACATGACTGTAAAGAGAAATGCGTGTCCTCTGAACTGGGGTCAAATTTGAATGGGGTTTACATATATTGATGCTATTTACATATCTAAGATGCTCATTTTTTAACCTTTGTGAGTTTAGGTACAAATTATGGATTGCTACTGATTAAGACAAGGAGGAAAAAATGGTTGTGTATAATATTAAGTGCTGGAAGTATCCCTTTTAATTTTAGTAACCCGCATTTAATTATGGCTGCCTTTGGGTTCAACTCTCTAGATTGTTTCCTGGAGTGGGATATCACTGGAGACTGCATTAAGAAAGTTAGAATGAATGCCCGTGGTGAAACAAGGACTAAATGTGATACTAAAGAGGCCTTGAGCTGGCTTTTTTATTTAGAAGTCTTTTCTATGTTGTTCAAGCTTTACTGTAACTTTTGAAACCTAATGACATGGTGCCCTGGAATGATGTTTTAAATCAATTGTTTATAATTTGTTGAGTGCTTGCTATCTTTCTAATCCTGGGCTGAAATTGCAGAAATCTAATTCTCTAATAAATTCTATGAGATGCAGCATTGTGACAGAGCCAACTTACCTTGGCTCACAAGAGTAGATTTTGTATATGTCTTTCCAACTCTGTGTTCAGGGTCTTTCTTTCTTCTTTCCTTCTTTTCCTTCCTCACTTAATCTTTCTTTCTCCCAGGGTACTTGTTGACTAGCATAACACCGAAGATAGGTTCAGTCCTATCTTCATTTTATTGTCCTCATTTTATCGCAGAATTCAGGCTCAGAGATGTAATTCCATTGCAGAATTCAGGCTCAGAGATGTAATTCCTTGAACAAGTTTAATTTTTAAAACCACATAAGTTCTTGGGCTCTTCACTGGACAAACATGGATGCTAAGACAATCTTTGAAATTTGGAGTATGCTGCATTTCAGAATATTTTCCATCATGCTTGGTTTCCTAACGTGTATTTCCAAAATGTTCCCAGCATTTGTGTTATTAACCCCTTTATAGCACTGATCAGTTCTGTGAACCTCAGCAAGTGTTCTCAGCCACTCAGTATGGGGGATGTGACCAGGGACCTTTAAGATTCTGCCCATTCATACCAGCATTAAAATTCTTATACTTCTAATGACACCTTCTAGAAGATGTCCCATTTAAAAAATATTAATTTAGAATGCCTTAAATAATTCTAGTCTAATTTTATTGGAGATGCAGCTTTGGCGATGACATCTGTCATTTTGTTCTTATTTTGTTTTAAAAGTTTCAGAATCTGAAGCTGAAGGAATTCTACTGTGAGGAAAACCCACTTTTCGTGAAGCGGCCAGCCATTGCTGTGCAACAAGAGGACATCTGGAGTTTACAGGTGAAGGTTTACTTCATTCACCATAAGTCTTCAAACTAAAGCCATGGTTTAAAGTTTAAAAGGTCTTTCTTTTAAAGTGTTCTGGCCAAGCCAACAAATGATTAATGTAACATAAGACCATTGGCAATGTGAATCCTACACATAATTTTTTGACTTGCTTACAAAATCCAGTGTAATCCTATCTGATTTCCAGAGTGACTAAACACAGAGAAATGGAAATATTTTGTTGGAACAAAAGAGTAGACTTTATTTTCACTTTGGCCTTCTAAGTACTTTTTCCTGTATCATCTAAAGATGCATTTGATTTGTTTTAGTGGGTTCTTTACCTCTTCTATCTCCTTTTCATTTGTCTCCATTCCTACTGACTGAATGAATATGATCCAGAACTCATGTTTACTTTAGTAAAACAAGATGATTTTTTTTTTGTACTTGAAAGTGAACCTGGGGGCAAGGGGAGAGGAAGGTGTAAACACTGAGTCACATCCCCAGACATTCTTATTTTTTGAGACAGGGTCTTGCAAAGTTGTGGAGGGCTTCACTGAGTTGCTGAGACTGGCCTTGAGCTTGTGAACCTCCTGCCTCAGCTTCTTAAGTTGCTGGGATTACAGGCATGTGCCACTATACCAAGCCCCTCATTGGTGATATTAAAAAAACGAAATAGGAAAGCATAGTAAAGCATTGAATTCATAATTGACAAGTTACAGATTGCAAATCCTCCCATATTTGGGTATCATGAGTTTGGTCTTATCCCAGATCCATTTAGGTCTTAGCTGAGCATGTAAGATTGTCATAAGACTTTCAGGAATTGTATAGGGTTCACATTTCCTATTGTAGGAAACAACCAACCTTGTGTTATTAAATCCCTTTCTAGCACTGATCAGTTCTGTGACCCTCAGCAAGTATTTCAGTATTTTTTGTTTTAAAATACATTTTACCCTTTTTGTATAAGTCATACATACTAATTACTGAAAACTAGAAAATACAGATGGACAAAGAAGAAACTAAAAATTAGTTATACTATACTGCTTTGGGAAGATTCTTACCATGAGTAAAGAAATTAGAAACTGATAAAAAGTACTCAGAATTCTAGTGTGCATAGATATAACCACTCTTCTCTGTGACATTGTTGTTCTAGAAACTTCCTATGCATACAGATGTGTTTTAAATCAAAGATGAATTCAAACTCTACACATTACACTTGTTGTTTTCACTTAAAAAAAAGTATTGTGAATTTTTTTCCAGCCAGGAAAAGAGATTGACATCTTTTTTGATAGAAATATGGTATTCTGTTATGTCATAACATTTTAACTACTTCCTCCTATTTGAATTATTAATAAGTTTTGGCTTTTTGGTTTTTATATTTTATATTGTCTAAGGCAACAATAACCATACTCACAGTAAATGTCTAGCTCATGTCCACATCTCCAGGAATGAAATTGGTGGAGCAAAGATTTGGATTCTTTTACAGATTAGTTCTTTTCAAATTTTCCTTCTAGAGAATATTTCTATAAAGAATATTATTTCCTACTGTTGTGTGGAAAAATACTCATTTTTGAAATTCGATCCTAAATCATTGAAAAATTGTAGCTTTCAATTTATTTAATTCCTTACGACTCATTTTTCCTCCTGCATCAGAATAGTATAGAATATTTCCGAATATCAGCAGCTAACACTTATTTAAGCTTCCTGTGAGCAAGGCAGGAATTTAAGTGTTCTAAGTATTTAGCAGAAATTGATAATGCAGTTCTTTAAAAACACTGGAAAGGTAGGTACCATTATGGTCCCCTTTTTATGGAGAAACAGACCCAGAGAGGTTATATAACCTGTTCAAGGTCACAGAAATAGTGTTTGAACATTGATATCAGGTTAAAGAATTGAACACTAAACTTCTATTGCAATATTGCCTCAGAAATTGGATGAAGGAAGGTGAGGAAAATGGAGATGGGTAGTCCTGGTCTGAGGAGATTCTGATTTGTGAAGGAGGCTGGATGACCAGGTAACCCAATATGGCAGCAATCTCTCAGACAGACTTCAAGGGCAAGAATATTGCCAACACTCAAGGTGACACAGCAATATTTTGTTCTTCTAATTTTCAAAACTATAAGGTCCAGAAGCACAAGAGCTAATTTTATATGCACACAAGCATTACATGTAATAAATATATAAGATAAATATATGCTTATACTCATAAGAATTACTATTTTCTTGCAGTATGTGAAATATTTGGGTATTTTAAAAAATATCTCCAAGAATTTTTCTTAGAAAGGTGACTTAAATTGATTATAAATTATATATTTGTACTTAAAGTCACAATCATTTTGACTAGATTTTTGGTTAATGTTACTGATTAAACTCCCTCCTTTGGGTGTCAAAAAATTATAGTTTTGAAATAGTCATGACTTGGTAGAGAATTTTTAAAAACTTCATCTCAGAGATAGGTAAGCTAAAATTGAATGTTCATAACTAAGTTATAACAAAATATTAACCAGAATGTATTGCATTATACCTGCTATGCTGTTTTACCAGTGTTAGCTGATTGAATTCTCAAAACTCTATGTGATGGCATTGGAAAAATCCTTATTTTTTAAAGGAGGGATACAAGATCAGAGAAGTTAAAGGCTTGTCCAAATACGGTTGCAAAGCTTATAAATCCCAGAGCCAGGATTGAACCTCTGTATCTGTTTGAATTTGACAGTGAATTCTTCTTAAATTTTTCCTTAGTGCCTGTCATATACAACATGACAGCTGTTTTTGAAATAGTTACAAAGCCTATCATTTCTTCTAAGGTTTCATATTTGTTTCTACATTTAAAATTTTTATACTTATATAAATACAAATCATAGATGTATAATTTCATAACATAAATGAAATAATCACATGTAAGGAAAAATAAAATAATTCCCATGAAAATAATTCCAATTTATAATGAATTAGAAATAGGAATAACTGACCTGCATAAGTTGGCTTACAAATATTCTAATAATAACATATAAGCCATTCAAAATGAACAATTTATTTGCCTATAAAAGATTTACTAATTTTTAATAACACTGTACTTAGGCCATTACTAAATTGTTTATTGCCCCCCAAAATGCATTGAATGTATCTCTAAGAGGTGTTCTAAAAGGTACTATTGTTCAGGTAAATAGTATTTTACTTTATATATACTTGCATTTCCAGGTAATAGCTTTACTTTATATTTTATTGGTGTACATTTATTCCTCCAAAGTAACACATTGGCAGCAAATAGAAGAATATAAAGAAAGGTTGATGTCAGAATTGTCAAGATATACTTAGTGCAACAAATATGTTTGGGTCCAGCAATCATGCAGGGGAAAAATGATCTATACGAACCTATTTATAGGTCCCATGCATTTCAACAAATTCTATTTGGGGGTGATGAATACTTACCCATGAATTTTCTTCAGCTTTATAGTGAGACCTAACCACTGAATTCATGTAGCTAACAATGTATTTCATTTAGAATCACCAGCTAGGCTCTGCTTACATAGTTTGAAAAAGGGGGGCATTGGACATCTGAATTAGGAGTCCTGGTAATATTAGTGCTTTCAGATTCATTCTTTCAGCCGACCTCAGTCCTATAACCACCCAGGAGAATGAGCTGAATCCGGTAGGAGGTTGTGCTATTGAAGGATCAGACATTTAAGGAACACACACTCAGGGTTGTTTGCAGCATAAAAGCAACTCCCTAGTCTCTTGTTAAGTGGGAGGGATAAGGGAACAGGGCTGTAGGAATTTGCAGGAGTTTGTTTTTATTTAAAAAATTTTAATGATTTTAATTGGGGTTAATGAGTGAAAGATTATGTATTTATGCATGCATGCATATATTCCCAAAGATTCCTATCAGAGCCTGATGTAGACTATTCTTATCCTCCCGGGAATTCTTTCAGTTTGGCCAGGAGAAAAAGTGTCCCAAGTAAACTATGCCCATATACCATTAGCATTTTCAAGCAGTGTTTGTGTTACAGTTATACAGGACTTCTGTGCTACTGGTATAGACAACGGGCAGCATTTAGGAAGTGAGGCAAATGTTTGTGTTCTTAGTGAAGATATGATTTTACATATTATATATTATATACTTTTACTTTAGGATGATATATTGCTGATGGTCCTGGCGAAAGGCAACTTCCATTTCCTCACTACCTCTATTATTATTTAATATTATAATATTATTATTGCACAAATCAGTTGAACACCTATGTAACCAGGTCTAACAGAGGTTGAATTCAGAGATTTAGTTCATAGAGGTTATTGCTCTTGAACAAGGTGGCATATTCAGGTACTTAATACAGCCCTTCTTAAACTTTAATATGCCCACAGATTACTTGGGCACTTTGTTGAGATTTTGATTCTGTACAACTGGTATATAGTTGGGATTCTTCATTCCTGATAAGCTGCTAATTGATGAAGATGATACTGGCTTGTAAGTCGTGATTATAAAAATTATTTAGACCTTAGTGAATATGACACACTCAATTTTTGAGTCCAGTCAGAATGTTTGTGCGGTCCTGCTTACTAAAATGAAATATATCAAATTTGAGTGTAAACTATATATTACTTTATAAAACAGGTAGTGCAAATTTATTGTGACTTTGATTCCTGTATGCGGGAGACATAAATGTATTACCATGGAAGCAACTTACTTATATTAATTAAAACCAAACTTATTTACAATGTCAGTCCTTTACAACCTAATTCATTATACTGAAAAATCTTCATTTAACAAAAACTTAGGAATAAGAAATTTGAATTAGTAAAATGGGAATCAACAAATGTAAGATTTAAAAAACAATTTTAGAAACCATATTCTTCTTTTTTAATTTAGGAAATAACATCAAGATATGTCATGAATCAGCTAGCAAAAAAGCATCCTTTCCTAATGTGTGCTATTGAACAATATCCAGAGGTCAGGAACTTAATCTCTCAGGGAAAAAAATGTCCAATATGTGGAAAATATTTTTTATCCATATGGCTGGAATGTGTTCGGTTCATTCCTCCACCAAAGGTAAATGGTACTTTTGTGTGAATATGAACATAACCACTCCCATGTTTTGTCCTTACTTTTTAAATCAACCTGTATTAAATAGATTTATATCTAAGAACTGACTTCTATGGTATAGGTTAATTTTGGGTCGACATATTTGTGTATCTGGCAATGATAATCATGACCCATTCCATTTACTTTTATACTTTTTATGAGAACATACTTTCTATCAAAGTTCCAAGGAAACTGAAAATTTGTAATCAGTAAATCATTTTTTGTTATTTTTATTAATAAAACCAGAACTATGTTCTCTTAGGGAGAAGAATTTTTCAGTAGTCTGTAATGTCCTTTGGGTGGAAAACAGGTGCACATGCTGGTTACTTTGTGTCATAATGATATTCTAGAACACCAAATGTGCCAGGATGTGAGCTATAGCATTATGTCACCTGGAAGTTAAGCACCCCTGGCCAGTTTGTAGCTCATAAACCATGTTCTAGACCAGTGCTCAGCAGGTTCCTTTTTCTAAAATTAGCCAAATAGTGAATATTTTAGGCAATGTGGTTCTTGTCACAATTACATAACTCTCCTTCGTAGCATGAAGGCATGTGTAGACAATGTGTAATTGAATGTGTCTATATTTCAATAAAACTTTATTTATGAACCTAAATTTTTAATTTCATGTAATGTTCACATATCACTAAATATTTTTTCCTAATTGTGTAAAATGTGAAAACTCCAGCTCATGTGTCTTACGGAAACAGAATGTGGGCCAGATTTGGACCAGGGACTGTAGTTTTCCTATATCTGTTCTAGACCATCCAACATATGTTCTCGATGTTCTAACTTCCTCTCTGCTTTTGGTGAACACTGGCCTTTCTTGGGACAGCACATAGTGCAATGGTTGGTAATAATGTTAAATAAATCAGCAAACACAGATGCAGTTCCTGTCATTCTGAAGATTATCATCTGGTGAAAGAGGCCAACATTAAACAAATGAACACACATGCAATTTAAAATTGTGATAAATATTATGACATAGATGGATAATATATTATTTTGTTAAGTCTGATATAACAGTACCACATACTGGGTGGCTGAAGGAACAGAAATTATTCTTTCTCTGTTCTGGAGGCTTGTAGACAAATGTCAAGTTATTGGCAGGTTTTTTTTCCTTCTGAGAATTGTGAGGAATAGTCTGTTCCAAGCCTCTCTCTTTGACTTATAAGTGACTCTCTTCTCCCCACGTCTTGTCACATTCTCTTCCTTCTATGTATATCTGTGTTCAAATTTCCTCTTCTCACATCTGTCATATTGGATTAGGCCCCATACTAAACTGTTTTTTTTTGTGTGAGTATGTGTGGTACTGGGGATTGAACTCAGGGCCTGAGCATGCTAGGCAAGTGCTCTATCACTGAGCTACATCCCCAGCCTAATGACCTCATTTTAACTTGACTACTTTTGCAAAGGTCCTGTCTTCAAACAAGATTATCTTCTAAGACACTGGGGGTAAGGATTCACCCTTCCGTTTTTTTGGGGGGTGAGATACAATTCAAATCATAACATGTAGATGTCATAAACAAGGAACAGAGAAATTCCCTTTTAAAATCTGGGATAAAGAAAGTCCTCACTGAGGAAAGGACATTTTAACTTACACTTAAGAGATGAGGAGGAGTTGGTCCAGTAAAGAGGTAGAGAAGAGCATGTCCAGGGAGTGAGAACAGTGTGTATTAAGACTTTGAGATGGGAAATCACTTACTGATTTGAGGAACTGAAAAGCAGTTCAGTCTGACTCGAGAGTATTAATCGAAAGTGACGCTGAGGTAGGCAAAAGTTGTTTCACAGAATACCAAGCAGTCCTCACTCAGGAATTTGGCTTTTACTCAGTATTCAATGAAACCTAGCTGAAGGATTTTAAGTAAGAGTGACATATCCTGATTGGTATTTCAAAAAGGTAACTTCTGAGTGGAGGGTGGATTAGAAGAAGGTGAGGAAATGAGGATATTAGGCAGAAGGCTATCATCCCAAACTGGGTGAGAGAGAACAATGGTGGAGACAGTGGAGATAGATGGATCTGAGTGAGATACGTTTGCAGGAAGAAGTAAGAAGACTTCCAGTTTTCTGGCTTAAATCGCTACATGAATGCAGATGGCTTTTTGTTGATATAGAGATGACTAAGGGAGAAGCAGGTTTGTTGGGGGAGAGATAAAAGTTCTGTTTGGGCATGGGAAGTGTGAAATTCTTACAACCAGAGAACATGGGCAGCTTGAAGATGTAGACTCTGATCTAGTGTGCTGGGAATCTAGAGCTGTGGATATGCGAGTTTGTGTGGTGGGAGGCAGTGGGGGGCAGATTTTGGAGCAGAGCTAGATACATGATCTCTTATATCATTTCTACAGAGTCTCATTCTAAACCTTGTGGTTTTAGGGATTGAAAGTGTCATTCCACTGAGGCAGTCTTTGTGCTAATAAAGGATCTCAGCTGAGTCGGCTTACAGCTGCCTCAGTGGATCTTATCACTAATCACTCACCAAACTTACCTACAAAGCTATTTAAAAATACAGACATTCCATTCCACACCTACTAAATCAGAATCTGTGGATGTAAGGCCCTGGGCATCTACAATTTTATGAAGTTTCCCTGTTGATTTTCATGTGCAGTCAGGGTGGGGAGTCTCTGTCCTTCTTGTTCAGGGCTGTCTTTTTTAGTGAGCAAGGACTCCTCAGTGTCTTATACATAGCTGAGAGCAAGACTCATTGATTGAATGTATGAATTAATGAATGACCTCTAGTGACCAAGGTGAGATATGAATAATAGTCAAAAAGAAAAGGCGGGGGTTGGTGAAGGGGTAAATCCACTGTGTGTATGGGTGACCAACACATATTTTCATTTGGCTTCCACCTGGGAACCCCTGAGTAAATCCCCAGGAAGTCAGCTTGAGAGCACATTGTAGAGTTTTCTCTCCATCTGTCTGCTTCTTGGAAGTCATGCTGAAAGGCTTTCCATTTATCCGGCTGGAAGCAGAACAAAGGCTCCTGCAGCAGAGATCTGTGTTCCTAAGTGTCTGTGGAGCCAGGATTAGGGCTCTCACAGCTGTTTCTTCCCCAAGGACAGTTGGGGAGCTTATGGGGATGCTGACAATGTATTTTCGCTAGCGTTATTAGTTGCTGTTTCATAGGTTTACATTTCTAACTGCTGGATGAGATCATCACTACTTATATTTCAGAGCTATATTAGGTTTCTCCAAACTGTTAATTGTGGGAATTTGTTTTATGAAATTAGCTGTGTGCCATTCATGATAAAGTCCAGTAAGAACAACTACTTTTCCCCACCAACTTTTCATTTTGAAAAAATTTGAAATCAGCTCAAAAACTTGAGTGACTACTACAGTGGACATTTTTTATACTCTCAACCTAAAGTCATCAAGTTTTAGTAGTTTGTTTCATTGGCTTCTTATATTTTTGCCTTTAAAATTCATTTGGTCTAGAACAAAATTGGATGACAAAAATCAAGAAAAGTTCTTACCTAGAGAGATTGTATCACTTTCTAGGATAAAAAGAAAAGATTCTGATTCAAAGAAATAAAAATAAATAAGTATCTGTGCTTCATATCAAGTAGAGAGCTTTTATCAAAAGTAACCCCAGTTGATGGTCCATAAAATATGTAGGTTATTTTAGCTGTAATAAGCCATGAATAGGTTGTGGAGGTTCCCAGTATTAACTGTTCACATCTAAGAAGCAGAACACAGATTTTATTGTATTTTATTTATTTATTTTTTAGTTGTCAATGGACCTTTATTTTATTTATTTATATGCAGTGCTGGGAATTGAACCCAAGGCCCCCCATGCTAGGTAAGTGCTCTACCACTGAGCCACAATCCAGCTCCAGAACACAGATTTTATAAGAACCACTTTAAGTAGATCATTTATAATTCTGTAGGATGAAATTTGGATTGTCACTTAGTTCACATCACCTGATGTCAGGTTTTTACCCAGGAATGCTGTCTAGCAGGCGACAGGATCCCAGAGCAATGGGATTTTACTCCAATGAGTAAGAGATCTAAGCCAGCTATGGTTGTAGTATGGAGCTTTTAAAATTTTTCTCACAATGTCTTTTGCCATAGTTTTTGAATCCAGCAAGTATTTGCAAATTTTACACATATTATACAAAAAGGCAGGGGAAATCTCTCAAAATTAGAAGGAACACAAATAGAGTAGAGGAAGGGGATTGAGAAGGAGGGAGAAGAGGAGTGCATGGAAAAGTACTAGGGAATGAAGTCTATAAAGTTCTGCTATATCTATGTGCTAATATACTACAGTGAATTTAATGTACATAGAATAGTGCACAGATTAAAACAACAACAATAATAGGAGATCAGTGGAGTAGATCAAATAGATTGAGGGGAGGGGAGATAAGGGCA
Organism: Marmota marmota marmota; assembly: GCF_001458135.2. NCBI lineage: Eukaryota > Metazoa > Chordata > Mammalia > Rodentia > Sciuridae > Marmota > Marmota marmota. The sequence continues at coordinate 38,486,886 of NW_026000093.1, forward strand.
AAGAAAAGGAAGGTACAAGATTGATCAAATTATGTGCATATATGAATATTGCAAAATGAATCCCTCTGTCATGTAGAGTTATGATACACCAATAAAAATAAATAAAAGAAACAAAGACTACTAATCCAAAATAGAAAAAATGTTATACATGATAACCCACTTCTTTATGAATGAGCTTTCACTCATCACAAAGGAATGATGCTAAAATAATTCAGAAAGTATATGGGTCTCATTCCTCATATAAATCATTTCTAAGAAATTTGTACCATCACCATAATGCACATTGGCAAGAGATTTGCAAAATACTTTCTTGAGGAATTGGGAGCCTAAATGGAAGGCTAATTTTCCCCACTTTTAATCCACTCATGAAAAATCATGTCTGTACTAGGCAGATCTACTTGAGCTTAAGAAAATGAATTTAAAAAAAGAAACATTTAATCAAAGAAAGTGTCCTCAACCCAGCAACATGTATATAAGGCTCTATTTTAGTGATTCTATGCCTACAGAAGTTCTTTTTGAATAAGAAACTGCCATTTCAATTGTCTAATCCTTTAACACATTGATGCTCTTGCTATGGAAATGTCTTCATGGCACTTAGAAAAATTTGAATTCATTTATTTCATTGGTGTTCAAGGACTTTCTTTACCATGAACGTAAGTACCAGGAATTCAAGGACTGCTTTGGTTCCCTTCATCATTTGTCGAAAACTTCACACACAGCCTGGTACATGTTTGGTTTCTACTAGAATCAGAAAATCTGGATTTGAATACCAGCTCCTCTTTTTCTTTTTATTAGGTTATTAATATATTCCATCAAATGCAGCATAGCGCACAATCTGGCAGACCTGCTACCAGTGAGGGCTAATGTCAAGGTTTCAAAAAAACCTGGACCCAGAACAAACCATGTCGCCAAAGAGAACATTGAAATAATGGGTTAGGAGAAATTTAAAACTAGCTGGAATTAAACAGCAAAAGCAAAGAGAGAGCATCAGTGAGAAAGTAAAGATAGAAATGAATGTTTTAGTCCACAAGATGGGAGTAAACATGTAATCGTGAGCACATGTATAACTTATCTGTGAATTGTTCACATTACCATCTGGAATGGATTGTTGTAGTCAAGAGTTGTTGAATGATTACAACATGTTAGATTACTTGGCAAAAGTTGCCCCGAACCCTGTTTTCCGCTGGCCATGTTATGAACACCTTGGACAAGTTGCCCTATTCATTTCTATTCTGACAGATTCCATCTCAAAGTCATCTGATGAATTGCTAGTCTCATTTTAAATCTCTTTTGCAGACATTGCAACCTAATAAAAATAATGTCAGCTAACACTTAGTTGGCACCACGTGTATGTCTGATGCTGTGTTGAACACGTCTCCTAAAATACCTTAATTAATGTCCAAAACAACCCAGGACCCTAATGAGAAATTCCAAGCACAGAGAAGTCAAATAATTTTTCCAACTCCTCAAAGCTACCAGGTAAAAAACTCTAAGGAGGAAATTCAGGTGTATGACTTTTTGTTCTCAACCAGATGTCCTGGGTCATCTTTCAGAGGTTTACAACCCAATCATTCCTCATCTACTTCAACCAAATGTAAGATATTTATGTTGAAGAGCTTCCTGTCATTATTTGTTTATCCACTAAAACTCATTTATTTTTTCCTATTATGAGTCAGGTTCTTTGACAGGCAGAAGGGAATGCAGAACCCTGGCCATTGAGAAATTCACACGTTCCTATGAGAAGTGGAATTAGAATAAAGAGATTGGAATCTGACAACTTAGGCTTGAAGAAAAGCCCCAGTGCTTGCTAGCAGTGAAAGCTTAATTTTCTCTTTGAGGCAAACCTTCTTCAACTGTCAATAATAATAGTGTCCACCTCACAGGGATGTGGTGAGGGATATGTGAGGTAATGCATAGATGATACTTAGCATAGCAGGTGCCTAATAATGGTAACACAGTAGATGCTTAATAAGGGGAGTTATTTTTTTTAAATCAAAGGCTTTCAACAAGAAAGGATTTATGACATTTTTTTTAAAGAGAGAGTGAGAGAGACAGAGAGAGAGAGAGAGAGAGAGAATTTTTTAATATTTATTTTTTAGTTTTCAACAGACATAACATCTTTGTTTGTATGTGGTGCTGAGGATCGAACCAGGGCCGCACGCATGCCAGGTGAGCGTGCTACCGCTTGAGCCACATCCCCAGCCCCTATGACATTCTTGTAATAAGTTGATATGGAGGTGCACAGGGTGCTATGAGAAGAAGGCACCTCAACTAAATCGGATATTCCTTGATTTATACCTGAGGCCTACTGCAGTGATTATATATGGTATATGGAGGATACACAATAAAGGTTTAAACTTATTTTAAAAGGCATCTCTTGGAAATGTGCTTTGAAGAATAGGGAGCATTAGAGTAGATCATGGACCAGTGGGCAGTCATTTTGGATGAGGCAGCTGCCTGTGCAAAGCTAATCTTGTACAGGTAAATTGTACAAGGAGTACTAGAACTCCCTGAAGGTGACATGTGGGGAATAAGATTGGAAACACAAATGGAGTGAGGGAGAGGGCTCTTGTATGTCAAGTTGGAACTTACTTTTGAAAGCTATTACATAGTTTGCTAGGGAAACCCCTATAGACTACAACAGATTTGGGGCCTTCAAAACAGAAATTTATTTTCTCAGAATTCTGATGTCTAAAAATTCAAGGCCAAGGTGTCAGAAGCTTGACTTCTTTGGTGGGCTTTCTCCCTCACTTGTAGGGCTGATTTTTCCCTTGTTTTGACATGGTCTTCCTTCTGTGCATGTATATGTCCAAATTTACTATTCTCATAAGGATATTCATAATATTTGATGAGAACCCCCAATAATTGACTTAATTTTAACCTAATTATCACATTAAAGATCCTGTCTCCAAATACAGTCACTTTGAGAACTACTGGGGGTTAAGACTTCAACATATTGATTTTTGGGTATAGTTTTAGTCTATAAAAGCTACCTGGATAGTTGTAAGTGCTATAGCAAAAAGAAATGTTTGTTTGACAAAAAGAAATTTGATCTGGTGATGTGAATTACAGAATTGTTTTATGGAAACATACTATTTATTGAAGCCATGGAAATGAAGATTGCCCAATGAGATTTACCCAATAAGGAGGAAGAGCTCTTGAAGACAGTGATTTTTAAAAGATGGGAAGAATGTAGAATTAGCAAAGGAGAACAAGAAAGAAAACACAAGGATAGAAGGAAAAAATCCAGTAGCGAGTGCATTAATTGTCCAACTTTAAAATGCAGATGTGTAAGAAATAGAACTTTTGTTTTTCTTCTCTTATTTGGGTTCCCATTCTACTGTAAAATTTATTCTAGTCAATTCCTAGCTTATGTGCTGATTTTAGGATGTTGTTAGTTATTTCAGGTTTAATCTTGATTATTTACAATTTCCTTCCTCTCCCTTTCTTCCTGTACTATCCATCTTTTGGACCTCTTAAATAGTTTCATGGCATTAGAATGTGGGAGCAGAATGTTCCGCCAATGTCCTTTGTTATATGTGGGCATCCCCTGAGGTATATGATCATCCTATCTAGACCTTGAATATGGTCATTGCTCCATGATGATGTCTGCTCCAATGATGTCTATCCATCAGATTCCCTGTGTTGTCTTGTTCTGACATTTAAATCCCATTGCTGGTCCTCTTTCAAACACTGCCACACTATGCTTTGAACATGAGAAAATTTAGTCCCTTCTTTACTTCAATATGGACTCAAACATGCAATTATTAAATATGCCAAGATGAGAAAAAAATGATGGGAAAATTGGAGGAGGACCATGGTGTCCTTTGTGTCACTAAGTGGCAGGGTTGGAAGCAAGCTGCATTAACCAGAAGCCAGAAGGTCAATAAGTCTTGAGTAATCTCTATGAAATGTAGAGTTAAAAGGCAGGAGAGCTACAGTGTGTTTCCTGGAAGGTGAGAAAAAACTTTGAGGTGCGGGAATATGTGCATGAGTTTAGGCTGTGGAAGGAGCTAGCAGAAGATGGAGCTTGAAATCAGTGTGTTTTATATACCACCAGTTCGGTAAGATTTTAATATTTTGATTGTGTCTTGATACATTTAGAAATTAATAGAGCTAGAATTTGGTGACCACTGAATGAGCTTTGTGTATTCCACCACATTAGGGAATTGAATATGCTAAAGAGGAGATTTGAAAGTTTTTATATAGCTAGAAAATGGCCAGTGGCAGTGCTTTTCAATTTACAAAATGATTTTACTGTTTTATTGTTTGTTTGTTTTAATACCTTTATTGGGTGCTTACTGTTTTCAGGGTGCTGTGTTGGGATCTTCAGATCCCAGACACAATCCATTCCACTGCACAGATCACAGACTATTTATTTTAAATGCAATGTTATAAGCATTATCAGAAAGCATTATACCTCCATGCTATAGAATCACAGACAGTGAGTATCTCTGTAGGAAGTTTAAAGGAAACTTTCCACTAGAGGTAATATTTGAGTAACTTGAGTTCCCCATCCTCATATTAACTTTTTGATGTGGTTTTCATTGTCTCCAGTCATAGATGAGAAAACTAAGGCTAAGCAAAGTCTAGTAGTTTTTTTAAAACAAGTTTCAAATCTATCAAATAATAGAATTAGGACTTCAGCTTATGTAGTTCCTAATAATATCACCTTCAGATTTCTTTTTGCTGCACTATATGTGCACATTTTTATTTTGAACCATAGGAGAGTATGCAAATAAATTTATTGATTCATGGTGATATAGTTATTTCTAGTAGCTACCTTCATTCAGTTGAAAGACCATCATATAAAAGAGAGACAAATATTTTCTTCTACTGATTTCTGGAATGGAACATACAACCACTGGTATATAGGTCAGAAAAGATAGATGGAAGAATTTTGTTACAAGACTTTACACACACACAGTGGTAAACATTATTTATCACTGAAGAAACAACAAAGAGGGAAGAAAGGAAATAAAAGAATAAAGAGATTTGGTATTCAATAATAAATAAATAAATTAAAAATTAATTAATTAATTTTATAAATTAAAAGAGAAGTTAGAATTATTTTTTCAATCAGTTAAATGTGTCTGAAGGCACTATAAAAACAGAAACAGAGTGCATGGGGGATATAGCATGGTTTAAAAACAGGGTAGTTAAATTAAATAAGCCAGACATCTAGGTCTAGATTATAGTTAATGGCAGAAAATATTGAAGAAAGATATAATCTCTCAGATTGAAAAATCATGTTGAATGTCAGGTAGAATAAATAAGCACAAATCCATATGTAAGCACATTTTGGTAAAACTGTACACAACAAAGATAGACTATTAAGAGCTAAGGACAAAATGTTTTGAAAAATATATAGGTCATCTATAAAGAAATTACAGTAGACTGAAAGTAAATTTTTCTTAGCAGTAATAGAAGCCATAAAAAACAAAATAATATCTTCATTTGTGAAGAACTCAAAATCTAGACTTATATGGCTAGATAAGTTGGTAGACAAAAGGCAGTAGAGTGTAAGAAGATTATGAGAAAAAATATTTTGAAAAGGAAAATTATTTTGCTTTGAAACAACCATTCTTTCTAAATCTATTAAAATTTAAAAAGGTAAACTAGTAATAGTATATGATAGTGCAAAAGTATGACAAAGAAACAAGAATAAGTATATAGTATTAATTCTATCAAACAACAGAACTTACTAATCATTACAAGCAAATTTAAGGGTATTTAAAATTATTAAAATTTTAAAGAAGACTTGATTATTTATTACCAGGTGAGCAGCAATTGAAACATACATTTGTTATGCTTAGTTCTTTGTTTACAGAATGAAAACATGCATAAAATACCTGGGGATGATAATCAATTAACCATCATGTTGGTAAATAGTCACTTTTATTTATCTTTAGGGTTTTATGCTGCTTTTCTACTTAAGATAGGAATTATACAAACATTAGTTTGTCTAGAAGCCTCCCTTAAGAAAAAAAAATCAACTTCTGATTATCTCTTCAGGAACTAAACTTAGAGAATGCTGATCTTTACAGTAAAGACTTTATCATGAAGAGAGAGCCCACTTGATAGATCTCAGCGTCTCACTGTCTGTCCTTTTGTGCCTTACAGAATGTTCTGCTAACAGTGCTTGCATTAAAAGAAGGGAGAACCCCGGGTGATAGATGGGCATTAATTCCTGACATAAAACACCGAAACAACCAGATATCAATTGCAATGTCTTATATTCAGGTGAATGTGAGATTATGCCATGCTTGCTTTCGGAAATAGTAGCATGATGATTGGAAAACAGACGGTGAAAAATGACACTCTGTCTCCAATATTAATCTGTACTATAATTCATCTGGAAGCTGTTGTCTTTTTCTAAATGTTTGAATCCTGCCATCTGAGATTTTAGCCCTTAGCAATTAAAGAATTATCAATAATTCTAATGTAATTGGTATTTCAGTATTAACTACTAAGGTTATAAATCTTTAAAACAGCAACAAAAATTAATCCTTTTTTAGTTACTACTAACTTGGGCCACATTTGGACTAGTAACCTAAATAGTTTCATAAAATCCTTTCCAAACACTTGAGTGTTCCTGTGCTCAAGATATGCATTTGATAGTTTTCATTTTTTATAGTTTTCATTAGTTGAACTTAACATTTCCCAAGATTCCTTTAAAGCTGAAGAGTTTAGGGAGGGAACAGTTTGGACATGAACTCTGAACCCTGTATTGTATGATGTAATGTAATTAAAACTACCCTCAAAAGAGATTAGACTGAATAGGTCTCACTACAAATGAGTGAAAACGCTCATCTACTTTATGAAATCTGTAACCTTAATCCCTTTTTTATGACAAACTGCCAGTAATAAAACATAATATAAGATTACATTTAATAATTTTACTCATTACTTATAGAGTAAAATCTTACTTTGCAGTAAAAAGTTATTACTGTTAAGATACCACTGACATTCATTTATGAAACTGATCATTTCAACCAGTCAACTGTGAAAATGAATGTAGGTTTTAAAACATTTATGCAGCAGTTAGTCAAGTTAATGTACATTAGACACTAAGAAGATCAGAAGGCATCCCATTTCGAATACTAAATGGTTGTGAAAGTAATATGTATTTATTGTTCAGAAAAATTGAAATGGCATTGTACTCTCTTTATTTTATTCAGAAAATAACAAAAGACAATTATAGTATAAATGCACTCACACACTGTGTTTTGATTACTTCTATTCTTATAAGAACTCCCCGAATCCTCTTTTCCCTTTAGAAATCTCTCCCTTTTGTTCTTAAACTGCTGGATAGAGTCATAGTTATATGCAGCATCTATGATTCTTTTCTCCTAAAGAATCTTAAAAATGTATCCAGCTCAAGTACATTTATCTGAAGCTGTGCATCACCAAAATGTTGAACCTCCCATGTGAAATTCAAAGGTCACTGATTTTGCAGGGGGTAGTAGCGGCGAGCAGGACCAGTCTGTAGAAGAGAGAATTCCACTTAGCTTCCTGGATGGCTTGGACATGGTAGGATTTTTTTTTTCTAATTTCTGCCTTTACCACAGTCCAAAATGGTCTAAGGGTAGAATGACCATGGAATTTGTCATGTAAGCCAAGATGCTTTTGAGAATGGAAGTGAACATTATCAATAGCCGGAAAACTATCAAGAAACCAGGCTGTCCTGTGTGTATCTGAATGTATGGCAACCCTTCCTAAATGGAGGAGTTGACCACAGAGTAGTGCTCTTTGCCTGCACTGTCATTGAAGTCTCAGAGGAATTGTCATTCCGAATCTCCATCTTGGATTTAAGAAATTATTTTTAGTTACTCCATAAATATCTGAGAGCCTACTTTAAGCAGGAAACTCTGGGTGCTAAGTACAATGTAAATAAGCAGAGGACCTACTCAGTCCCTGGTGGCTTAAAAATTTGAGTTTAAGCTCTACAAAAGTAAAAGACATTTGCAGTCAAAGCTAACTGCTAAACAGGTAGTAAAGACCAATTGCTTTAGGGCTTCCCAGTGGAATAGGAGATCACTGCAAGTTGTTGGCTTGGGAAGTACCCAGAAAAGTACCCAGAAAAGGCCTTACACCAGACCTGTAAAGAGACAGAATTTAGACAGATGGAGAAGGAAGCCAAGAGGACCTGTTAGGAGAGGAGGGCGGCATGGAGGAGAATAGATCATGTTCACAGGGCAGTGAATCAATAAAACTGGTTTGTGTATGGAAGTGGGAAGAAGAGACAGAATTTTTAAAAAGAGGTAAAATTCTATAAGCCTGTTATAGGATAGACTAAGATGTTTGAAATTGACCCAATTTTGAGTGACATCTACTGAATGTGTGGCTGCAAGTCTATGATATAAAAAAAAATTAGAATTTTTTAGTCATTTGGTAGTAGTGTGCTTGGAGGTTGAAGAGGAACTAAAGAAGGTTAGAATGGTCATCTTATGGTGGGAAAAAGGTATAGTAGTAAGTGTACTGAAGGGAGACACCACAAGGAAGGAAATGACAGAATGTACCACCTCTGGGGGGGGGTGAAGGGAAAGAAGATGGGGGGAGCGGGGAGCTGGTTTTTGAGATGTGAACTCAAGTTTCATCTTTGACAAGGGAGTTTCAAGTGATGCTGGATGATTCAAGTGAACATGTGTAATCATTGACCGGAGACAGGAAGAGTAGAGCAATATGCTTCTCTTGGACATTATCTGAAAACATGCACTTTTCTACAACTGGTAATGCTATCAATCTGTTCTGCAATGTCAGTCCACTAATCACAACCATTCATTAGTGAAAGGGCTAGGGATAAACTATGATTAACACAATCTTGTGAACTTGGATTCTAGTCTGGTCTGTATCTTGAACCATGAGGCCTAAGGTAGGTCACCTACTTTCTTGCTGTATCTGAACTTGTTTCCTCATCTGGACAATGAAGGGAATAGACCAAAGTCTTTTGTAGATTGCAGGTGCCTTGACTCCATAGGGGGAGAGAGACTGCCTTCCTCAGGCCTGGTCCTTCAAGGAGAGAGTGTCATTCTTCCTTTGTAACAAGTCCTGCTAATCTGGAATGTGAGACCACTGTTAAGTTTTCTATTCATGCTGTAACAAATTGCCTTGAACTTGGGACTTAACAGAAGATATTCATTATCTTGTGGTCCAATGGGTCAGGAATCCAATATGAGTCTCACTGGGCTAACATGCATTACAGGCTAAGTTGCCTTCTGGAAGCTATGGTAGAGAATCCATTATCTTGTACTCTACAGCTTCTAGAGTTGCCCACATTCCCTAATGCATGGTCTTCCTCCATCTTCAAAGCCAGTCTTGGTAGATCTGGCCCTTCTCATATCATATCACTTGAACCTTTTCTTCTGTCTCCCTCTTCCACTTTTAACAATGATTATGATTACTTAGGGCCCACCTGGGTAATTCAGAATAACCTACCTAGCTTAAGGTCATTAACTTATTCATATCTGCAAAACTCTTTTTTGCCATGTAATGTGACATGCATATATATAGGTTCTGTGAATTAGGATGTCGCTATCTTTGTAAGGGTTGGGATGGGGTTATTGTTTTGTCTACCATGATATCTTTTCCTGAGGAAACAGGAAATTATTTTACTCTTTGTTCTATTTCTTGTGCTTCACATAATATTCAAACCTTATCTGAACTTTATACTGTGTGCTATACATATATATTTCAATAATTTTTAATTTATCAACATTTAAAATATGGATGTCATTGTCATTGAGCCATATGTTGAACGACTTAAAAATATCCCAATTCTACCCATTCAACAAACATAAAACTTAGAAAACATGCATATTTAAATTTAGAATGGAAAACTACTTTTTCCCTAAAGTAAGAAGGGGGATATAATTGAGTTTATTTGCCTTAGGAAATAATAAAAATAGTTGAAGAGTGAGAAATTAAACTTAAGTATAGCGTTTCACTTTTTAAAGCTTTTTTACTAAATGATATCCTTTCAAAACAAAAGCATGTCTATAAACTCTTTTTCTCTTCTCTGTCTTTGGCTTGACAAAAAGGATATTTTGCTCCGTGTTTTAATTTCTGTTTGTAAACAACAATGTAGTAACTGTCTTTGACAGTCGGGAGGATTTGTTAAATGAGGTTTGTGAAGAGTGGTCCTCTACAGAGTGTGTCACTTTTCCTTTGTAAAATGCTCTTTTCAAATAGACATATGTTGTACCAGTAGAAACAACGGAGACCAAACCACAAGTGGAAATAGAAATTTCAGCATATGAAGGTGAAGTATTAGAGAATTTTTCTCGTGCAAACTTACTGAGGATGATGAATCTAATGGAAAAGTGTATTTCCAGAAGTCATGTCTAATCCTTTTTACTCAGCAAAATTCCCAGGAAACAGTCCATAGCCCTGAGAAATACTATATTACAAACAAAAGTTATTAATTTAGAGAATAATAACCAGCAAAGTTACACATTCACTACAAAAGTGATAACGGCCTTGTGCAAAACAAATTCCTAAAAATCTAAACAAAACATTTTATTCAATTAACTAAATCATAATCCTCCCCAGAAGAGGAAAAGAGGGCACAGACACTTTACATTCCTGCTTGCAACAAGAGCCAACCCAAACTCTGCCCATGTAATTTCTAAATGACACAAGGGAGATGGCTAAAACCACAGTGGAAATAGAAAATGCCTTTAATACTTTCTATTATAAACTTTTCATCTCATGAAGAAACTCGGACAAAGCACATTGGATAACAGTATGGCCCCACTTGCTCCCATGGTTTATTTTTGCTTCTTCCTCTAAACTGCTCCTCTTCGTTCACGGCTCTGTTGTTGGTTCTGATGTCTTAAATGGAAGCTGAGTAAGATTGATGTGGCATGGTTTATTTTCGATAGTCCCATAGTTCCAGCTGAGATAAGTTACAGAAGTGGGCAGGAAGAGCTGTTGGATGAGAGGGCTGCCTACTATCTGGAAGGAGAAAGACTACATTCCGTTTTGGTTTTTTGCCATTTGTTCCCCAAGCACAATTTCAACACTTAACAATTATAGCTAAGTAATCAATATTATCTCATTTAGAGTACATTCAAAATATTATGTCTCTCATTGCAAAAAGTTCTTTTTACTCCTGTATTTATTGTTGATATCCCATGGTTTAATGTTTTCTGGTCTAGTTATCATTTTTACTGTCTTATTTCCCCAGTACTCTTATGTGCATTCTTGAATTTCTGCTCTCAAGTTTACAATTTTTTAAAAAAATGTCCTCTGGCCTCCTCTACAGGCAGCCACATCTAGTCATCTTCCTTCCAAACCCAGCTTGCCTTTTTTTAATATTATGGAATCTTACATAGGTGCAGTTTATGGTAATGTCTCCCTTCTCTGCATTCATATAGAACTTATCACTATAGAACTAGCCATATGTTTCTAGTTATTTATTGTGTTTAGTTCTTGTCTTTCCAACTGCTAAAAAGGTTCTTGGAGGGAGGGATTGTTTGCTGCATATTTTTGTATTTATGGCACTTTGCCTAAGGTCATGCAGATTTTAGGTTACTTATAATTGATTAGGACTCTTGGTTGAATGTTAAAAAAACCTTAACTCACACATTAACTCAACTAATGAAGGCCAGGGGTTGGTCGGGCTGAATACTTAGCCATTGCTAGACCAGGTTTCCAAATTTATCTGTCCTTTTCTACTTATTATCTCTGCTTCCTTTTGTCTTTCCTTCAGTTTTAGGTAGGAGCTCCCTAAATTGTACCCTATGAAATAGAAAGAGAGCTTTCCTCTCTCAATAGATCTAGAAAAAAGTCCTAATGTTGTTACTCCTCGGCATTATTGGATTGACTTGGATCATGTGATTACCAAGGCTATCAAGGTTGTCAGAAGGAAGTGCTTGGTCATTGGCTGAATCTGAGTTATGAGGTCATTTCTTGAATAAGGAGGTGTAGGATTGTGGCCTTGGTGCTCTCCAACACAGGAACTGAGATTGGAAGAGGAATGGTTCCCTAATGGAAAAAGTGGCCTTTTGTGCCGGTAGAATGGGAAATGGCCATTAAGCAGACAAAACCATGATGCTTACTGGGGAGTTCAGGAAATGTTTGCTAATTGATCAGCTTAACATCTTTGTAGGAATAAGTCAGGATTGTAAATATTCTTTTTACCTTCACCCCAAATATTTTGTGGTTAAGATAGTGCTTCACAGTCCTTGTTTGAGGTGGGTGTGAAGGCGATGTGATCTATGTCTTTGGCTTCCCTCCCCCGCCATGACAGGTCACCTGTATTAAGGAGGCTGTTATTCCCTCAAGTGTGGGTTAATAACTGTGTGTACGCGGTGTTCAAACCTCTAAATAGGATCTCAAAGTTCTTTTGCGGAAGAGTAGATAGAACAGTAATCAAATCTCTCTTTGTGGTTTGTGATATTGGCCAAATTGTTTCATGGTAAAGCAACATAGAGAGCATTGTTAAGTGACTAAAGTGCTGGTTTTATGTCTCTGTTTTGAATCCATTTACTGAGAACTATGTTGACTCCAGAAATTGATTACAAAGCATACAAATGATAAGCCTTTGAAGTTGTGAATATTTCTTCTTCTTTTTCTTTTTGGCAGTGCTGAGGATCAAACCCAGGGTTTTGTTATGGTTATTTGGAACATGAGTATTCAGGATATTTTCTGAGTATTCAGGATGGCAGGATTTTGACTACCTATTTTGTACAATGAGAAGTAAGAACAGAAGTTGTTGAAGTGTAAAATTTTAAGTCATGCATTGAATAATTTGCTGGAAATCCAGCCAGTGAACTTCTTAATGAACATTGTAGATAGCGAACAAAGAATATTAGGAAAGTTAATTTGCATAGGAAATGGTTGCTGGACAGGCAAAACTGAGATGCCCAGAGGAAAGTTCAGCCAGTGTTTTGCTGACTGACAATTTAATGCCCCTGTCCAACAGGAGTCAGGTTTATGTACTATTTTCACCTTCAACCAAGCACTTTATGGTTGAATTGTGTGCTAAAATTTGTATAAAAGCTCATATAATCCTTTATCATTTGAATTTTGCTTGATATTGAGTATGCATTTCTTATCTAGTTAAGTTTGTTTGTGTTGGGAAAAGAGCAAATCAAGCATAAAAGAGAAGAGTGTGTCCTTTAGAAGTCAATGTTCTGAAACCTCTGAGTGAATAGTTATTATAATCAAAAATATTTATTGGACCCTGCCTTAATTTAATTTTTAATCTTTACTTTTTTAGAACTGGAAGATAAGCAGAAATCTACAGCTGGTACCTGTCCAGGTATTAATTTGTTCTTACAAATGTTTAAATCGACGTGACCCTAACCTCTTTGGAATTGCTCATATGTAGAGCAGGTGAAACGCCCTTTCAGAGCCTCGCTAGACAGCTCTATCAGCTCTGCACATTAGCGTTAATGCCTACCTAGGATGCATCTGGTCTCTTTATCAATATATTAATCAAAGGAAGAAATAATTCAATTACAAAGATCTCAATTTAAGTATTATACTTTTAGATTGTTTACCTTCTTAGGTGTGCTATTTTTTTTTTCTCTTGGGTTCAAAAAATAAAGCGAATGAATAAAAAATGGAAAAGATCTGTGTGGCACAGAGTTATTATTTTTTTCCTGTCACTTTATGACCACCAACTCTCCTTTTCTAGAAAAGTATTAAGAGACTTTGATGGGGAGAAGTGTTTATGTGATGAATGTTTTGTGATTGAAAGATTGCAGTTGAAAGATCGCTTTTTATTGCTGGATACTTGTATTATGTTAGTATGATTTCATTCGAGGTGCTAACATCTATTGACTTAAGTTCAAACTTTCATTCTGCCCTAAAATGGGCGAAAGGCTAGATCTCAAATAAGCTAATTCCTAACACCACTTCATTACTGTTTATAAAGTTTCAATTAAAAAAATTTTTTTTTCAACAAGAAAAACTTAAGAAAGCCAGGGAAGTAGTGCTTTCTTTGAGGGGCAACATAGAACTAGGAAAAGAAGTTATACAAATGCATGGTATATTTTGCATAGACCAGTGGTTCTTGGGAGTGAGTTTTTTTTCTAGCACCATACACAACACTTGGGAACTTTTTACAAATGCAAATTATTTGGCTCCACCCCAGAAATACTGAATCAGAAACTCTGGGAGTGTGGCCCAGAAATCTCTGTTTCAACAGCCCTCTGGGTGATTTCTTTGTGTGCTCTAGTTTGAGAACCACAGTTTAGTCTGCTTTGCTGTGTATTCAGAAAAGCAAGAAATTTAATAATAATTTTCTATTTAAACTTCACTGGAAATATATTTCTCCATGTAATTATTTTTTGGTTCTTCTAGCGGAAAGCACAGTCTCTTCTTCCATGCATTTATTATCATGTTAACCTTCACAGCTAGGCCTTTGTGAGTTCAGTTTAGGGCATGCTCCTTTACGCATTAGAGTTGCCTTTGGCATAACTGGGAAGCTAAATCCATTGTGTACAGCAGAGAGGCTCCCCATTCCAAAGAGCAAGGTTCAGGCCCCACTCCATTACCCAAGAATGCATTTTAAATAAAAATAAAAAATTAGAATAAAAATGAAAGGCTTAGGAGCTCATTAACAATAAGTTGTAGAAATACACTCTGTGCTTATTGAGGAAAAGCTGCTCAGTAGATTGATTTTGATTAGGGAAATATCTTAATATAACCTGTGCTGTCAAAAAAATGTTTTGTTTACCATATTAATTCCTTGACTTCAGTCACAAGTTATGTGCCATTTGGGTTCTGAAGAGAAAATTCTATCTGTTTATCTATCTATGTATATACACTAATTTATTCAACAAATATTTCCTTGAAGCTCCAGTGATGTGAGAGAGGATCTTGGCTTGCTCCCTTTCTATCCTGATTTTCTTTATCTCTGAAAGTACAGTAACCTGGATTCTGATTCAGCATTCCACTCCAACTGGCCTTTCATAGGTCATCATGTGTTCCTTCCTAGCTACCTGCTCTTATATAGCTGATACTCATTGCAGGTTTGGGCACCATTGACCAGTGGCCTCCTTAAAACTGTGTGCCTAAAAAAAAAACAACAAAAAAACACAAAAAAGAAACTGTGTGCCTAAGTTTCATTCCTCCTCCTCCTCACTTCTCTTTTGTACCTTACTTTTAAAAACTGGCGTTCTGTGAGATTCTCTACTCATTTTCTTCTCACTGTTTCTTTAGTGAATGAATTCATCTACCCCCACTATTTTTATTCAGTATCATTGATCATCTGAGTTGGCATCTCTTCCATGTTTCCAAGCTTCTCCTTCTAAACTATCTAAAATAGAACAGAGTCTCTTCTACTAAGTTGTTATTTTTCCGTTTATTCATTTATTAGTCAATATTTATTGAGGGGCTATCTATCAGGCACCATTCTTTGTTGTAAAGATATAACAATGAAGAAGACCAAGGGGCCCAGCTCTCATAGAGTTTGCTTTGCTAATGGAGGGAGGTGAATGATAAACAATAGACAAATAATAGGGTGATAAATATTTTGAAGAGAAATAAAATAAGATTCAAGAGATAGAGAATGATGGGAATATTTTTTATGTAGGGTGGCCTAGGTCTGATAGGGCAATATTTGATCAGAGATCTTGAGTTTCTGTAATAAAGCCAGTTGGGTAATTGAAAGGCTAAAAGGTTAGGATGATATCAGAAAGCATCAAATAACCAAAAGTGTGCTAAAGAAAAACCATGATTCTGATGTCAGGAAATTTAGTGTTGCTGGCTGCATGGTCAGTATCAAGTGTTGCCATAGGAACCACACTAAAGAAGTGTGCATCTGCCTTTGCCCTATAGGGACACCCCATGTCCTGAATCATTGATAAATTAAATCAGAAAGTTAATCTCTTACTCCATGTGAACGTGAAACCACAATCCATTTGAAATGCTGCTGTCACATCTGAAACAAAATATTTTTATTATCCAACAATTACAACCAACCTTTATTTAGAGGAAATCAAAGCAACTGGGGCATTAACTTTTTGTGAATTATCTACATTCAATTCTTTTCTCCTTGTTTGTCACTCCCATGAGTACTCTTGGGAATTTTCATTTTCACTCACGTTTGCCTCATAAGGAGAATAAAAAATGAGAAACTCGTGTCTCTTACTGTTTATTATAAACTCTTATCACCCATGAGAAAGTAGTTTCAAATAGAAGACTCTTATTTTAGAATCATTAATGAATTCTGTTTATGTCCCCAGTATTCATAATTCAAACGTGGCTTCTAAATCTCTATGTTTATGTATCTCCTTTGTATACATAATCCAAGACATTTTTTTCCAGCTAGTTGCTCAAAATTTCTAGCACTCTTTCAGAATGTTATTAATTGAATCCAGATGGTAACGATTCAATTGACATGGCTAAAGAACTGATACAACTTTTCTATAATCTAAGCAATAAGTAAATAAGGATATTTGCTTTTTTTGTCTTTTATGTTAAAAAACTTTTAATGCACATTTTATATTCATATTAACTTATCAATATTTATTAATGTATACTTCACTCAAAATTGTAAAAGTTTTAAATGAAGGTAGTAGACTCTTTTTTTTTTTCCACTTGATAAAACATCTAAAAATACCAAAGTTTTGTTGTTTGGGTTGTTTTCTGGCCTCAGTAGTAAAAAATACAAATGGCTGGAAGTCAGCACTTGCTGTTGCTGAAGAATTGTTTTGTCTCCTGGCACAGAAAGTTCTAGGGCAGCTTAGTTTGCAAATCCATTACTGTAACTTTGGGAGCCTTCTGCAGGCAACAGGTTTCCAAATTGCATGAAAGCTCTTAACCGGAAGTTCAAAGGTAACCTTGAGACTCAGAGAGTGGCCAGGCACACTGGGATTATGAGGGGACATCTGAATAGTCCTTTTCCCACTAAAGTGGTGTCCTGAGGAACCTGAGTAGTCACCTGAGGGGAAGGAAGTCCAGGGTGTCCAGTGTGCAGGGCTGGAGTAAGTGAAGGTGGTTTATCGCATGTAAACTTAGGAGCCAGTGGTAGGTGAGTGAATGAGCTGTAAATATTAAAAGAGTAAGGCTACCTAGAATATATGTAAGTGGGAAAGCAAAAGGATCTATAATCTCATAGAGTCAGACTATCGAAGGGAAATGAGAGATCTCAAAGACAAGGCTGGGAGTCTCCAGAGGACAGAAAGGGGCCAGGCAAGTCAGCATCACTGTGGACCCATGCTGAAGGTTAGCCTGGGTCATGTGTTGCAGGCATAAAGCACCAGACATGGGCTCCATGGAGCAGAAGTTTTGCAAGGGCCACCTAATGGGAAATCACAATCTTTTATTCCTTTAAGTTGGTTGATAATTCTTGGAGAGGGGAAGAAGGTGAGTGTATTGGTGAGAGGGGGACCTAGATGGTGGCCATCACTCTCCTAGTCACTTCAATGATAACAAAAGCCTGCAGTTTCTTTGTTGTAACTGAAGAAATCAGGGGCTACACGTGGCTTATTATTTTATCTTTCCATTAAGAGGACCAAAAAGTTTACCACATTTTCAAAATGCTCAATTAAAATGCCTCTGTCAAGTAAGTGATTCTGGTTTGAAAAAGAAAGCACATACAAGAATATCTATATTCCACTGTAAGACTTTCATTTTATGCTTATAATTGCTCATCCAACAAATATTTATTGATACCTACCACAAGGAAGACATTATCTGAACTTAGAATGGATGAGCTATCATCTTCCCTAGACCCCTCGAGAGAAGGATTCCTTTAAGATCAGTCAGATCAAGCTCTTTTCTGCTCAAAACCTGACATCTCCCAACAACCTTTTTCTTTCTTATTTTAAATTTTAGTTGACACATGCTAATTGTACAAATGCAGGGGGTGCAATGTGATGTTGTGATATTCTCACATCTCCTTTCCTCCCCTGGATCACTCTTCCCCTGGGCTGCAGGCTACTTTCCCCACCTTCTTCAGGAAGTCCCCCATGACACCCTATTTAAAATGGTGAGTCCCACCCAGCATGCACCGATGTCCCTTTGGTTTCTTCCAACCCTCATCATCTTCTATTTCAATCTATAATTTACTTAATAGTTTTATTTGCTGTTGATTATCCTCTGTTACAATATATAACTCTAAGAGGACAGGGAAGGTATTTTTCCTTTCCTTTTATTATAAAATTTCTCAAATCTACAGAAAAGTTGGAAAAATTTTGTATCATGTGCTTCCCCCTTATTGTGTATCACTCCATTCCTCTATTCAGTCATCAATCCATCTTCTTTTTGATGTTGAAGTAACTTTCAGCACATCAGTACATTTCCCTTCTAATGTTTCAACAGGAATATCACTAAATAGAGTCTAATAGTTGTTTGATTTCTTTATTTTTCTTACATGTTTCCATGCACAAACTTACATAGCTCTGGTAAATGTATTTCTAACCCCTTATGAAGACGTGGAGCATTACCACTACCCTAGAAAATTTGCTCATATCCCTTTCCCATATAATTTATAGATTTCACAAGTAACAATGCATGGGACATATTTAGACTAAAAAAATTTTTGTTGTTGATCCTAAATTCAAATTTAACTGAGAATCCTATATTTTATCTGGAAACCCTTACTGTATAGTAAACTTCTACCCCACCATACCTCTGATTTTCTACCTTAGATTTTTGCCTGTTTTAGAATATCATATAAAGGGATAACACTTTTTTCCACACTTCCCAATGTTTTCAAGATTTATCTATATCACTGCACATATCACAAGTTTGTTTTTTTTATTGCTGAGTAGTATTCCACAAGATAGCCATAATACAGTTTGTCCATTCTTTCTCCATCTTGGGTTTTTATATGTTATGAATAAGCTGTTGTGAATCAAAGCGTATTTTGAAACATATGATGGCTGTCAGTTAAGTTCTAGACAAAGTCCATATTTCTTAATATTCTTTGTAGGCACTTTGGAACTTAGCTTTTCTTACCTCTTCCCAGGTCTCATCTCTTGTCACTCTTTTCTTGAGCTTCCTTTTCTCTGTCATTTTCCCTTTTGGAACCTGAAACTTCTGTGCTATTCAGACATTGCACCTGCCATATGCAAGTCCTCCTAACTGGAACACCATTCCTCATTCCTAACTGGAACTGCTGGTTTCTGCTCATGCTTCTCTAGATAGGGAAGTGTGGCTGGAGGCACATTTCCTAGCTTCTCTGGGCTTCTGTCTGTAACTGCTCTATGTGTTACATTGAATAATAGTTCCCTTCTAGGGGTTATTATGGAGAATGAATGGGTTACATGGAAAGCATTTAACCTGGCACCACAGTAAGAGTCCAGGCAAGGCTTGTAAATGATGTATGGAGAAACTTGAACTTCTAGAAGTCTATTCAAATTGACATATACTAAAGAACAGAGAGTGATTGAGGATAACGGTAACAGGGTGGGAGATAAATTAAAGGAGAGCAAGCAAAGAGGAAAAAAAGCAGATCGGGGTTCATAGCATTAGTCTACATGCATGCACCAAACAAGAGTTGAGTCAATGGCAGTAGGAATTGAACTTGGGAGAGAGATTCAGAGATTATCTTAGAGAGACAACTGATTAAACAAAGTGTAAAGAATGTGGGGATCATAGATGTTTGTCAGCTTTGTGTTCTGGGGATCTGGAGGGATGTGAGTGCCAAGAGCAAGGTAAGGAAGTCAAGATGAGGGTCTGGATATGGAAGGAAATGATGAGATTGGTTAGAAATGTGGGAAATAAGGCTGCTAACTGGGCATTGGTGAAAAAGTCCAGCAGGCCTTTGGAAAGGAAATATAATCAAAGGCATGGATTCTGATAAGGAATGAATTATTTTGTTCCATCATCCTCTGACTATGTTTCCAAAATGGGGGGTAGGGTGGGAAAATGCAGTGCTTTTCTTACTGTAGTTTAGATAATGCTATGCTTAGATTTCTCCCACAATCCTAAATGCTCTTTTGGACTAGTCCTGAATGTGATTCTAATGGAAAAAACTTAACTCTTTTCCTCATAGGCTGTAGCCTCAGACAGTGGACATACAGGTGGAGAGAGATCCAAAGACACATGAGGAGCTTGTTTAAAAGTCAGAAGTAGCATTGTCTGCAGGGGACCACTTCATAAGGTCGGACTAGGTCTGCCATGAAAAACCTTTCTTTTCCGTTTCTTTCTTCTTTTCTGAAGGCTTAAGACTCTGGCACTTTGAATCATGGTGTTCTGATTTGCACCTTAGAATAAATTATTTTAAATCCTAAAACTGTAAGGGAAAACCTGGAACCGGTCGGTAGCCATTAGGTTCCTGATTTCCAGTCAAGAAGCAAGTATGTATGATGCAGGGAAATTGTGTGTGTGTGTGTGCGCGCACACACACACACTGTCTTCTTTCCATGTTTTGATTCATTTCTTCCAACATGTAGGAAATAAAGATCAGAGAAATGCCTGGCTTGACTATCAAGGGCTACCTCTACTCTAATGAAAACTTGCCAGGGGCTTTATGTCATCTTTTAGAAAATTAGGTATATGTAATCTTCATCTACTGTTGAATAACTTTGTTAGAGTAAAATGTAACATAAATGATCCCACATTTTCAAGCTGACAAGTTCTTTGAGAAATCAAGTTGCTTATTAAGAAAAAATGAAATTGATCTGAGGTTCATTTGTTTTCTCCAAATGCATTTTAAACTACGTGGTCAATAAATAAAGTATCACCTCTCTGATACAGATATATATGGAATGAAATGTTTTTCAAGGGCTATTTATTTCTAACCAAATAATCTGTACACAATAGGTCATTTGTATTTTCCTTTGTATGAGGGTCAGTGTCATGAACCCAAGTTCTGATACATTATGTTCTAAGAGAGATATTTAAAGAAACCGAGAGAATATGCTACGGAAGAGACACAAGGTATTTGACTGTTGTTTCTAAACTTCTCTTTTCATTAAAGGGGTTATTTGTTTTTAGAAAAGTACTTTTCCACTAAGCCACGTCTCTTACAATACTAAAGACATTCCCAGTTGCCCTGTACTAATGAATTTTCCAGGACACATGTTCCATAATTAGTTCTTTAAAATTTTTTTCTCTTTTCCTTTCTTTTGTTGATGGTGCATTGTAGTGATGCATAGTAGTGAAATTCATCGTTACATATTTGTACGTGCACAAATTATAACAATATACTATAGTTAGTTCTTTTGAGCCTATTTTGCTAGATTTCAGGAGCATCTAAGGAAGTCAAAGTGACTTGATTTGAAAATCAGAGTTCCAGAATGCCTGAGTAGGTGACAAGGAGGGGGGTGCCTAGTGATGAACGATGTTGCCAAACATCCTAAAGGGGCCTATTTTGTGGGGCTAGTGCTTGTTCCCAGAATATCCCCAAGGCTCTAAGTATTGTATAAAGGAATCAGGTCCTGCCTATGCCTAGAAGACTTATAATATATATCTATGAAGCTTCAATCTAAACAAAGCATTGATTTTTTCTAGGAAAAAAATCATTTAGAGAATATATTGATGACTGAAGGAAGTGATCTCTTGGGGCTCCTTTTCGTCCTGTGATTCCAAGAAAGGCTATGCATTTCTGAAAGCCAGTGATTACCAACAGATTAAGGCTTGACAGTTGTAGCCAAGAAAGCTGCTTAATGTTCATCAGGAGAACTGAAGTAGAATGGGAATATTTCCAAGCTGGTGAATACCCAGGGTTTGCAAGATGCTTCTATCAGCTTGCCTGATTATATTTAAACTGTGCTTTTTTTGGTATCCTTGTGGGACCCTGATGACAAAGAAACCTTCCAACAGTAATTTATTTTAGCCTAGTTAAGATTCATTAGTTCAATTTTTTGCAATAATCCAAAGCAGGCTGAGCCCAGAGGGGAAAAGAGAAAACAGGAAGGAAAAAAGTAGGGAAGTAGTTGGCCAGGGCAGGGGCTGTGTGAAAGGACGGTAGGCAGCCCTTCCTCAGAATATGTGGCAGAGGGGCTTGTAACTTGACCTCATCTCACTTTTCAGTAAATGTGTACTTGAAACCCGAAGGGGTGAAGCAGCTTGTTCAAAATCATACTGCATCGATTGTAAAGCATAGACTCTGAGTCCCGTGCTGAGTTTGGTGTGTTTTATCTCAAGTGGGCCTGTGCCTTCTTCCTCATGAGTTCTCAGAGCCTGAATTGTAAAGTATCTCTATTTAGCTTCATTGTTGCTACCCAAGCAGTGGTGGTGGGGACTGAGGATAACCACTGAGACACATTCCTAGCCCGTTGTTTATATTTTATTTTAAGACAGGGTCTTGTGGAGTTGCTTAGGGCCTCACTAAATTGCTGAGGTTGGCCTTGAACTTGAGATCCTCCTGCCTCAGCCTCCTGAACCCCTGGGATTACAGGCATGTGCCACCGTGCCTGTCACAAGTGCTACTCTTCAGACACTTTACGTTAACTGCCCTGGACTCTGTCAAAGAATGGAGTGTCTGCTCTCCTTTCCTCTGTCCTTGAGCGTTTCTCTTCTCCAACACTCTGTTTAAAATCTGTAATTAAACATTTTTAAAAAATTAGTGCATTATATTAATAGTTGGATCCATTTTGCATCTTCATAAATGAATACAACATTGTTTTCTCCATTTCAATCCCCAGTACTATCCCTCTTCCTCCTCTTCTCCCTTCTTTTGATCCCCTTCCTGTACTCAATGGGTCTTCCTTCTGTTTATTTATTTATTTTTAATTGCTGCATCATATTTACACATAATTTGGAATGCATTGTGATACAGTCACACGTGCACACAGCTTAATCTGGTCAACTCGATTCTCCACTTCTTCCCCTGTGCCTCCTTCTCTCTTACCCTTGGTCTCCTGCCTCTTCTTTGCTGATCTCCCTCCTATTTTCATGAGATCCTTTTTTTCATTCATGTTTCTCTTTAGTTTCCACATGTCTTCTCCAACACTCCTAAGGATCAAATTCTAAATTCGAGTTTTCAGGAACACCTGCTTATCTAGAATAGACCAGCTGGCAGATACAAGAGACTGGGACAATAAGAGTGGATTTATTGCTGGTTGTGGTGACTCTTGTATTCATTTTCATACTTACCTTCTTTCCAACCAGTATTATCCTCAATTCTCCGAAAGTTCTCATGCCTGTTCTTCTCTTGCAAAGCAGGACTACTATCCCTCTGGATGTGGAGCATTGGTTAGGGATATATTTTGAAGTCATTAACTCTATAACTTAATTGGGTTTAATCAAATCCGTTGGTTATATTACAAACTTTTCTTTTTGATTTTTGCTCACAGGGTCAAATTAATTATTTTCTAGATTGGTCCCTGCAAGGCTTCAGTAACTGGTTTGTTTGTGGTTTTTGAAACCCTTTGAGTCCTCTTAGGAAACAGAGTGGTTGCTTACCACCAATTATGAAAGTTTGCATGTATTAAAATTTTGAAATTGGCAACTGAGAAAGCCATATATTGCATGTGTTAATATTGGGTTGCACTTCTGTTACATTCTATGAAGATGTTGCAGAGAGACTTGGAAGTGAAGGGCACCTGTCTGTACCTCCTTTTCAGATTCACAAAACACCCGGTCCATTTTTTTTAAAGTCTTATGAGATAATTGAGAAATTAAATGTTGAGTATTTAATGCTCTTAAATGAAACAGTAAAA
Organism: Marmota marmota marmota; assembly: GCF_001458135.2. Classification (NCBI taxonomy): domain Eukaryota; kingdom Metazoa; phylum Chordata; class Mammalia; order Rodentia; family Sciuridae; genus Marmota; species Marmota marmota. Next base: position 38,510,456 of record NW_026000093.1, read on the forward strand.
TCTGAATCCTAGATTTTTAGTTTTCAGATGGAAAATGATCACGGCTGCAAATAGTCTTCCCATTCAGTGAGCTGACGTGTCGTTTCCGCTAAGCTCTCATTGTGTTGCTGCATGGTTTTCTCAGATATGCTCAGCTAAGTAGTACAGCCAAGGACAAGGGTGTTGTTCTTCTCATATGACTCATAAACGAGTTCTAGAGGACTGTGCAGAGCCTCCTGTTACTACGCTTACAGCTTTCCTTGCCATAGTGGCCACTGATGCCCTGCAGACAGATTTGAGATGAACTAGCGAGCTGGTTTCCCAGGTGTGCATTATGTAGTTGGAGCTCTTTGGGGGATTAAGTGCTCTGGCTCCATTGTGAGGCCTGAGGTTTCTGCAGGGCAGGATGGCATCCGAGCTGTCTACCTCTGGTCATTAAGTGCTGAGTCCCTAGAGCCTAAAATATGAGCACCCCAAAGAAAAGACTTAGAGGAGATGTAAAGAAGTATCGCAGGAGATGTACTCTTGCTCATGTTTAGAACGGGCTTTAGAAGTTCCAGCATGCCCTTTCTAATAAATTATTCATGTTCATATCTTCACTCACTCCTATCAAGAGAAGAAGAGAAGATCAGAATTCCCACCAGTCTAGGGACATTGTGAAACAGTGTCAGCTGTAAAATATTTATGAAAGATTTTGGGTGAAGGGGAGTTTGGGGGAGGAAAGAACTCTGAAAGGTCTGTGAGTCACAGAAATACTGGGTAATTGAAAATCGTTGTCTGGGGATTTGAAAAATATATTTAAAAAAGAGTGGTTCTTTAAAAGGACTCATTCCTAATTTATGTTTAAAATATATATATTTCTCACAAACAAACTCAGGAAGTGCTTTAACAGTCACTGATTCATAACTCTCAAGCCATATCTGAGTTGATATATTACTGTTTTTAATGCCAAGTTTACTCAATTTAACTATCTGCTGCCCACTAAGCCCTGCAGTTCTAGCTTGGGACTTCCATGATATTCTCATGTAAGAAGGACATTAGATAGGGCCAGAGTCAAACCTCCCACAGAGGCTACTTGGGATTCTGAATTTCTCTTGACATTTCTGGAAGGGAACAAGAACTGACTTATTCATTATTTTTTTTTTAAATTTTACTTACATGCATAACTCTATAAGTTACAAAGCTCTCCTCTCTTTGAGAGACTCTCAGGAAAAATGCTGCTGGGGAAAATAAAATTATCTGAAATAGACACTGGTCCCCAATTGATACAGAAACAAAATTGACAATAGATTATTTAAATCTTAATTTAGATTTTAGGAAAGTTTGCTTTCTTTTTTTCAAAAGAAAATCTTACATCCTTTTGACTATTTGAGAAAGAAAATAGGAACCTCTAACCTAAACAGAAGGAAAAAAAAATTCAAAACTGGTAATTGAGAAAGCCTTAAGCTTCATATTCCCAGTTTTGCCCACTTCCCTTACCCCTTCTGCCAAAGTTTTCAGGGAGTAAGAGAGTTGGAAGAAGCTACCAGAAGTCAAAAATCCATCTGAATAATTTCATAATCAAAACTCCTGGACAGCAGGAGTAGGTTTCTTTCTTAGTCAGTTAGATTGCCACAGAAGGGGAGGGAATGGCAGCAGGTACCAGGCCCTCGTGTTGGTGGAATCTGAGTAATTTTAATAAGGCAAAAGGAAATGAGTTGATCTAAAGTGATGGAGACTATTATCTACCATCAGTATTCATCACTAACACAGTTCTGCACAGATGTAGCGGAGCAACCTTTATCCAGGTGATCTTACTGTTTGTTATTGACTTCATGACCACTAGGTGACACTGTTGCTTCAAGAGTTAGCGTAGGAAGCACCACTACCCTTACAAAACTCACACAGGAAGCACTATTGTTCCTATTTGTTACAAATATATTGTTTAGTTTCAATGTGAATCTGGTTTGCCAGTCTGAAACCAAACTATTACTTATTGTCACTATTGTTACAAATAGTTCTGACAACATTATCTACTATGTAAAATGTACAGGTGCTTAGAGTAAAACAAACTGTTGCTGCTTCTACTCCTAGCACCATTCACCACTGCACTGATGTCTGATACTTATCAACAGCTTGCTCTGTAACAACCCTGGTTCTTTTTACTTAGGCAAATTTTTCCATTTAATTCTTCGATTAGCCAAATTTGCTGATAATGACAAAGCCAAGAAGTGGTGAAACAAGGAGCATAACCCTGCCTACTGCTACTGTGGCTCTTTCATTGTGAGGGAGAGAACAAGACCTGGACTCTGCAATGGTGTTCCAAATCCAGTTCATGCTGCAATGATACATAAGATGTACAATTAAATTTGTGTTTCTGATAAGTGACTTTTTCAAACTCCATATGCCATGCAAAATTTTGAATTTCAGATAAGCCAGCAATGCCATTAGTTTTTATATAAGTAATTTTTATATAAGTAATCCCATAATTTCATGGGACATTCCTAAACTAAGTGGATGTGTGTGTGTTTGTGTGTGTGTTTGCGTGTGTGTATATTCTTGATTGATCTAAAATTTAACTTAATACCTGTAAATACCAGATTAACTCTAATTTGAGACAGTTTAAGAAAATTCACATAATTTATTTTCTCTCTGACTCAAGACTTTTCCCTTCTCTATATTTTCCCTTCCACTCCTGTCTGAGGAATATATACTTGTCCTCTTAACGATGTTCCTGAAATTATACCCTTTGTAACAACTTGTTCCTTCTGGTACTGTCACGTTTGCCTCATTTTTACTCTTTTTGTCTCCACCACATCTTTTTCACATCTATGAAAGTGATTAGAAATTTCTGCCTTAAAAGCCCTCCAGCTTCCTCCGCGTCCTGTTTGGTTATACTCCTTGAAGAGTGGACTCTATTTTCCTACCATGCATTCCCTCTTCAGCTAACTGCAGTCTGATTCCTCTACTCTTTATAATAGAGCTTCTTTCCCATAGGTCACTCAGCAACTTTCTAACTGCTAAATCTATACTTTTCCAAGCCCTCATCTTTCTGGTTTTTTTTCCCCTATTTGATGTGTTCCATCTCTAATCCCTTATTTCACTCTTGATATTATTTCCCATGACTTAATCTTTTTGTGGGAGATTCCAAGGTTCCCAATCTTGACCTCTATTGTAATAATATTATCATCACATACCAAATCACATGAAAACATTCCTCTTTGATATGTTGGTCTCAAGGACTTTGCTCTATGACATGGCTTTACCTCTATTCTTGAATCTCTGTCGATTTATAATCCAAATGCATTATTGACCGAAGGAAGAGAATTCTTCAAAAGAATTTAAGATAAACAGAGAATGAATTGTATTCACTTCTCTATCTCAGTCTCCTTAACTGATGATCATAGCGGGTCTTGCAGAAATAAGTCATATTCTTGTGATAGAATTCTTTATTCTTCTAGTCTTAGGAAAACGTTAATAACTCTCGCCTTCAACTGGTTGCTCTTTCATGGTACCTGTGAATGTGGAGGTGGGGTAGAGCAATGCTTTTCTTATCCTAATGCTCAAAGTGGGTCAATAAGTTCAGAAACTGTTTTACTGGTAAATATGGTTTAACCAGTCTCATTACATTCACTTTTTTGGAGCATTATCTGCTCAAGATGTTGATTAGTATGTGGGAAAGATCATATGTCAAATCTGCCTTATTCCTAATTTCAATGACTAGTTGCAGAAGAGCAGTCCAGACCTTGAACTCTTAAGTATGTGGTCCTTGGTTTAAAAGACTCTTACAATTCCAGTCATGCTAAAACTCTTGAACTATAAATCACCCTCATTCTTAAGACTTCCTTGAAGTAAGAGGGTAATCCATAGAGAAAATATCAGAAAGCATTTTGATCATCTTGCCTAAGTGTTGAAGAAACCTATTGTAACAATGAATTCAAATGATAAGAATGTTCATAGGATAGAAGACCTCAGAAATATATATATTTAATTAGATGAAATTTTTCACTTAATTACAGGTTAGTAGATAGCCCATAAAATAATTCATTCTCTATAGACAGCTAAAATGATTGACAGGTGTAAGGAACTATGTGTCACTGAGCATGTTCATTACTTTACTCTTTGGCAGTAGTTTAAAGTTTCTAAGTGTGTAATAAAACCTTGTTTTTACTGATTGAATTGAGACTCACTGTCAATTTGTTAAAAGTGATCTATGATGAAAATATGGGAGAATATTTATGTTAAGGAAATTTCATAAGGAATTGTCTTAGATTAAAAGCCCCTAGAGCAGTCATGGTAAATCCACACTGTTTTTGTGGTCATTCCCACTAATACCCATGGCAGATGTTACTAAAAGGTCTATGCAGATTTTCCTACTGAACACGATGTACTGCTTCAGATTATTCCTCTCCATGTCATATATTTTGATGTTTCAACACAAGAACTAATTCATCTGGATAGACACAGGATTGACATAGATAGAAACAGTTTTGGGTCATTATTCATTTTACAGACTGAATTAAATAGATAAGTTTGCAGAAAATTACAAACTAGGTAAGATTGTCCATCCCAGGAGAAAAAAATATTTCATTCAAATTGGATAATGAGGAAGAAGTGAGGCTTATAGTGTTATTTCTTTATGCTTTTAATGTATAAAGGTATATTTAAAGCTCAGTTTAAAACTCTCAAGAGACTCAAACATTATCCAAATTTTCTTAGCAACTAATGGAAGCAATTTATGGGAGCTAACAGCTAATATTTATTAGTGCCTCTCTCAAATGCCAAGCAATGTCCTTGGTACTCCACTTATCTAAATCCTCCCCTCAAAGACCTTGACAACTTGTTGTTAAGTTTTAGCTTTGCTTGCCAATGTGCTGGTGGCTTGTCTGTCTCCATAGTATAACACTTCAAATATTTCTTTTCTGCTAGGCTCCTTCTGATGTGAATACAAATAATGTTCCTGGGGTTGATTTATCTAGTATATGTATTTTTTTTGCTACCAGTAATATAGTGAATATAGTTCTAAATATCATTGTTATCTGTGTGCAATGTAACTCTTGAAACTTTTAGAGTAAATTTCAGTTATGCCACTAATTAATGAGGAGAATGGAAACCCTGGTGCTATTTTCTATATGCTACTTCTTGGAGTGAAAGAAATATTTTGTATAAAAAGTCCCTTAAGACATTGAACTTCCAATAAACTAAAATGGCTTGAGAACTTCTCTACATCTTCCAATAAATGATAGATCAGTAATTATTCACTGTTTCTTTTCCCACTGCTTTGATTCCACTGTCTTGAGTTATACTTAGTCACCCAATTTGATTTCCCAAGACAAATAAGCTGGAGCACTGAGAAATTCTGGGTGGTGTTGTGTGTTGTGGGGGTCAAGACATTAGCAGAAGTTCATATTTGAATTACATGTCAGTTGTAGAATGTGAATCAGCAAGTAAAAACAACCTCAAAATAAAAATACATATTCCATGACTTTATGGTCCCAGGAAAGTCTAAGCATGAGTGCTGCAAGATTTTACTGGAGGGTCAATTAATCCATAAAACTAGGAATCATGACGCTGTGGAAGGCAGCACGTGACAGTGTTGAGTGAGACCACTCAAATGTGAGTTTATTATAGATCTGGGCTCCTGTCAGATGTTGATCCAGAAAACTCTCATGGAAGTATGGGAAAAACATCTACCAATAATATAACATAATTAGGAATCATTATTTGACACTGGAACTCTAAAGATTTTACATCTAAAGAAATAGTCATAAATCTATATGAAGATTTATTCCAAGACTTTCCCTTAGCGTTATCTGTAATAATAAAAGAATTGAAAGCAACCAAAGTCTCTACTTCTTGGGAAATGGGTATATATTCAGGTACTTCTTTATCAAGGAATTGAGTATAATCATAGTGTTCTCTAAGGGTTTTGGGTGATTTGGCAAAGGCTTTTTTGATATAGTTGGTAAAAAAAAATTATGTATATAGTAATGCTTAAATAGTAGAGAAAAAATCTCATAGAAAAAAACCAGAACATCAATAGTGATTATGAGACATATTTTTCTTTTTCTTCAATATGTTCCTATACTCTTCAAAATCTTCTATTTTATAATAGTAATATAATTACTTAATAACTAGAAATTAAGAAAATATTGACAAAAATAAATCACATCTGAATTCTTATTAAAATGTGAGCACTGCATTTGGCCTTGTTCATACTGGTATAATACAAAGCTAGGAATCTTCTAAAGTAAAAGCAATGTATAAGCAAAAACTTCTATTTTTTTGAAAATTTAAATGACATATATGAGAGCAGTTTGGTATTCTTCAGTTTTGTGAGTTTATCTTTCTATGTATATCATAGCTGTCTCTTGATAAAAATACTTTTGTTTTAGGTAAGTAAGAACCCTAAAAGTAATCACAAATTCTGGATGTTATAATAGTCTTCTACTTTGTACATAAAAATCCAAATGACCATCTCACAGAAATGCTATTTAAACGGTTTTCACATTGCCTGAGTCTTTGCAATTAGGGGTAACCTCTAGACACAAATCTCTATTCTAAATGAGAATGAGGCCAACACACAAGATACACATTAGCTCCAAATTTCCCTAACAGTAATTTCATAAGTTCATTTCCAACAATGTTGGAAAATTTGCTTTTGGGGGCTGATTCTTATAGAAACAAAGGCTGTATGAAGGATTTTAGCCATTTTTCTTCTAACTCAATGGGTATATATAGTCTAGTGTTTTGCTATTATTCTTTCTAGATGAGGACTCAGTGTCTAGGAAGAGAATCTAATGAAGTTATTAAACAACTCGAATATCCTTTTAAAATAGAAACACTATATCAAAAAAATTATATGCCTCATAATTTATACAACTTATTTCTGACTTCAGAAATCAGTTTGTTATAAAGTCTTATGATAACTTTTGGACACAATGAAAAAAAAGTTCTAAATACCTGCCTGTTCTCAAATAATTTGTTCTAAAGAATAAATTTCAATCTCAAGTATAGACTAGTAGGTATGTCTGTTTTTCTTCTTTATTAATGATTTGAATAGCAGCTATATAGGCATACTTAATAAATTTTGGGGTAATCCTATGAACTGATGGTGTTTCTTCAAAATTCATATGTTGAGGCTGTAACCCCCAATTACAAGGTATCCGAAGAGGTTGAGTACAAAATACCGTACTCAGATTTGTATAAAAATCTCCAGAAAGAAGAATGGGAGGGGAAATATTGGGAAATGATTTTGGCCAAATTATATTGTTATATTGTATGCATATATAAATATGTTAGAACAAATCCCACCATTATGTATAAATATAATGCACCAATAAAAAATGAAGAAAAAAAGATTAGAGAATATATCACTTAACAGAATTGTATTTGGGAAAAGTTAGAATTTAACCATGTAGTGTTATTTACATTTTTAAAAGTCCAGAATACAGCTAAGTGTTTTGTTAAATATTAGTGTCAAAATATGAAAGGAAAGTTGACAAGCTGAAGCAAGTCATGGGCAAGGTGATCATAAGGGTAGACTCTTTGAAAGCCGTATTATAAAAGGAATAACTGTCACATCCAGTCATTTTTGAGTAGTATGGACTATGGATATGTCTTTGTGCCTCAAACTAATAAAATCACCTGAAGCAGTATATGAAACAATGTTGTCAAGATTTTCAACATTAGCCAATGGTGGACAGAGATCTTAGAGAGATGGGAAGTAAACAAAACAAGCCTTACAATTATCTTGGCTTCTGGTAGGCAGTTTCCCAGGTCATGTAGAGCAGAACATGGAGGTGCCGGAGGACCCTGGAAGTTTGGCCGTCTTCCTAAATTGAAGAGAAGGAGCTGAGATCTGGAGAGGACAAAGCAGCCAGATTTCACAGAGAAGAAATAAGGGGAGCTGTGGGAGCGGGGGAGGGGGCAAAAAGATACACTGAGTGAGAATCTCACAAATCTGCATATGCAGAATGTTTTATTAAGTAATGATCAGCACTGAGTGTGAGGATGCTACAGACACTGGGGGAATAATTAGAAGAAGTGATCCTAGAAGCTCACAGAGTTTCCATTAGCCAGAGTAGAAAATCCCATTAGCAAGATGTTAGATTTAAACTCAATCATATTAATAATCACATTAAATGTAAGTGGCCTAAATAAGGCAGAGTTTGTCATGTTGGATTAAAAAAGGAAGACCCAACCACATGAAGTTTACAAAAAAACTGCTTTAACTAAAAAGATACAAATAGGTTAAAAGTAAAAAGATGAAAAAATATATATGGTATGACTGAAGGAACACAGGATGTGTATCTGGAAAATGAGAATACACAAAAGAACAATCACAATCTTCCATTATACACATATTTCCTTTAGCATGAGGGTTAATGTTCCTAAATATAGAACTGCTAAAGCAACAGTTTCAATTGTGCATTTGTTAGGGAAGTAAATTTCCAACATTATACTGGAAAAATACCTCTTAAAATCTTCTTCAGTTGTGATGGGTTCCCAGCTGTAGTTTATTTTATTTGCTGTTTATAATTTTTGGTCAGAAATGAGAAAGGCTTTTTTTCTAATCCTCAATGAAATGCTATCTTTTTTTTATTGCTCTCTTTTTCTTTTTAATGCCTCCTTTTCTCCCTTCTCTTTCTTACTCCCTCTTTTTTTTTTAGTCTGTATAATCTCTGAAAATCTTATGTCCATTTTAAAATGTGCATTTGAATGTATGAGTAATTCTTTTGCTAGGCTTTTTAAAATTACTTTAATAGTGGTATTTCCCTTTGGTCCCTATTATGAGTCAAAAAGTACAGAATATAAAACAATGGAAGAAAGATTAAAAAAACATGGTAGGGCTGGGGATGTGGCTCAAGCGGGAACATGCTCCCCTGGCATGAGCAGGGCGCTGGGTTCGATCCTCAACACCACATTAAAAAAAAAAAAAAGATGTTGTGTCCACCGAAAACTGAAAAATAAATATTAAAAAATTCTCTCTTCTCTCTCTCTCTCTTAAAAAAAACATGATAGAGAAACAGACTGGAAAGTTCTATTTAGTCTAAAGAAAAACAAAATAAACTTCATTAATAATTAGTTCTGAGAGCACAGAATTTTTTCTCAATGTATAGTACTGATTGGCCTGTCATAAGAAAAATATTAACTGTACCATTCTGGACTGAAATTGATTTGTAAGTGTGCATCTGTACTTAAATCTGATAGTGTTTGTGAAGTTAACAATACTAGTATAAAATTAATCATTTTGGTTTTTTGGTATCCCTGAACTAATCAGACCTGGAGCTGAAGAGTTTGTAATAAAACATAGAAATTAGGATAAAGACATCTGAATAGCAGATCTTGGTTCAATGATTAGGAAAAAAATGTTCTAAAAATCAGAATTTCTGAAAATTGGAAGGGACTGTTTTTCTAAGCCTGTTAATTTCAGTCATTGGAAACATTAAAACAGAGGTTGGATTCAGGGCTATGCTAACCTATAGGAAACTTTGGGTAAATTAGGAGAAGGTATCCTGTCTGGCAGACTTAATGATAAAGCTGGTCTTTCTGTATGGGTTCACCCTGGCTTAGTGAATAGAGTGGCTTTCAGTTTCCACTTACCCTGTTAGATGAGAGCATTTTGTACTGTCCTCTTATTAGGTGTGCCACAGATCAAGGTGCTGAAGTAACAGATATGAATTAAAAATTGATGCCATCCAAGGTTTATTAACCTTTATTTCCAAGTAACTTGGATATAAATCAATGCTCTAAATGTTCCAGTCTCTGCACAGGTAAAGCATTGTGCTAAAATCAGAAGAATGTTAATCTGTTTTTTTGGTGGGGGGGTACCAGGAATTGAACTCAGGGGCACTTGACCACTGAGCCACAGTCCTATTTTGTATTTTAATTACATAATGGGTCTCACTGAGTTGCTCAGTGCCTCACTTTTGCTGAGGCTGGCTTTGAACTTGCAATCCTCCTGACTCAGCCTTCTGAGCCACTAGAATTATAAGCATGTACCACTGTGCCAGGTAAGAATTTTAATCTTTATCTGTGGCTCTCAAAACCATTAAATGTCATCCAATTTATAATTTGCACAAATTTTCTCTAAAGACTCTTAACTCACTCAGGCCTGGCCTGATCCCTTACACTTCACAATTGCTCCAGGAGCTCTCACGGGCCAATTCCCCAAAACTCTGTAGCTCCAATTCAGGAGATTTTCTATCTCTCTTGTGCTTCTTCCCTCTTTCCTGCTCTTCCCATTTACTTTTCCCTCTCTCCGGATTCTATAAGATAAGGAGACAGACCCCAGTTGAAAGAACTTTCTTCAGACTGGGAAAGAACAGGGAGAAGTTAAGCCACCAAAGATAAAGTCTCTCTCTACTTCCCCCGCTACTGTTTCTAATTCTTGTTCTTTCTCCACCTATTTTCCTGATAGCTTAACAGCACAGCCTGGAAATCAGACTGAGACAGACTGAGTGATTCTCGGGTATTTCAGCAGTAGAAACGTTGTATATTCATACTTACTGAGTAGATCCTAGGTTGTAGCTCCTTCTAGTAGATCCTAAGAGACAAAGCAAAGTATGTGACTAATCCCTACTCATAAGAATTTACAATCTTATGAGCCAGACTGAACAAAATCACATGAAATAGATTTAAAGGAAGAAAACCAATGAATTGTGAAAATGTCTACAGCACTACACTCTGAATAGCCTGAGATTCTATAATCAACCTGAATGTTGATTATACAGCATGGGTAGAACTCTGGGGAACCTGGGAAAGTTTCATGGAAGAAGTAAATATTAAATAAACATTTAGAAAATGTAAAAGACCATGTAACTAGGGAAATTAGTATAGAGATAGACTGAAGAGTTAAGGTAATGTGCTACAGAGTGACTCTATTTACCTGTTAGAATGATGGGTCAAGGCAGAATGAAAAAGCCCCCTCCTTTTTTTTTTTCTCATGGGGAATGCTAGTCTTTCTCTTCTGAGTTTCCCTACCATTCATTATGTGACTTAATTATCACTTTATCCCATTCTGCCTTGAGTTAGTCATTCATTTTCCTGTTTTCTTCATTAAATGAGAGCTCATCAAATACAGAAACAATATCTCCTCTCTGTCCTCCTCTATAGCTCTTCACACAGAGGCTAGCAAATCATGATTGGTTCCAAAAACCAAAAACCAAAACAAAACAAAAAAACTCCAAAACATGCCATGTTAAGTAGGATTGATCAGAAACTTGCCAGTGGGTAAGGGAACAGAGAAGGGTCACTTGACTTTTGCTAATGGGTTTGATTTTGAAGATAACAGAAATTAAAATGATGTTTTCAGAACTTTTCCATTGGTCCATGGGTGAAGTGGAAGACAGTAAGTCCGTCTTTTTGTGTAGGTGTTATCCTGGACATTTAGGGAGGTGTGCCCCCTACAGATGGTACATAATTTTGAAATTTAAACTGCCTCAAGTCACAAAAACTTCTTAATAATATATTTAGCCTTTTTGAATTGTATAGGTCAGACAAATCATTTATTTCATGTGCATGAAGAAATTCCTTCATAAGATTTTCTTTATTTGGTATCGCTGATTCTAAGTAGAAATGATACCATATTCTAGAGTGAGATTTGGGCATGTTTTAAATAATGCATCTACATATGGAATTGGAGAAAGATCTGGAGCTGGAATTCTAGACTTGAACTTTAGAAAAAGATTTTTAGGAATGATTTATTCTATTTTTTTAGGAATTTTTTAATTGAGAGACTTCAGAACTATTTTACTACACTAATTTCTCCTCTCTCCCAGTCTTGAAATGTTTTAGAACAGTCACTAACCCTGATGTGATCTAGAGTACATCTGCACAGATTCACCTTCAATTCTGGAAATACTTTTCATGTGTACTCTTTTTTTCTCTTTTTGGTATCAGGGATTGAACTCAGCGGCACTCAACTGAGCCACATCCCCAGCCCTATTTTGTATTTTATTTAGAGACAGGGTCTCCCTGAGTTGCTTAGCACCTTGCTTTTGCTGAGGTTGGCTTTGAACTTGTGATCCTCCTGCCTCAGCCTCCTGAGCTGCTGGGATTACAGGCGTGCGCCATCATGCCCAGCTTCATGTGAACTCTTTGTTATAAAGACTTAACTCAAATGTTAAAGTGATTGAAATTCTATAAATAGTGAAAATAAGAACTGTCCACTGGTCATTTCCGTCAAGCTTCCAATTATTTTTCTCATTTCGTAGCACAGATTTGAATTTATGACCCAGGTATTTTTTGGAAAAAAAAATCTTCAGTGTTCATTTTGGTTATGAAAATCTTATAATTAGTACATATATAGCTCCTAAACCTCTTTTTGTATATACTGAATGGATATAAAGTTAAAGATAGCATTTGTAAAGGAAAAGCAATATTGCCTCCCTATTAAAGAGTAGATTTACATTTATCTGGTGAGTCCACTCTTTATGCCAAGAGAATAGGGTTAGAATGCTACAACTTAGTCACTAAATGAGGCTCACTATAGTCCTCAAACCCGAACTATGGAATAGTTTGAAAATCTAATGTAATATAAATAATTAGAAAAATACAAATCAAATTCTTCTGCAGATGGAAATAAAATTTCTCTCTCCCCCCTCCCTCTCTCTCTCTCTCTCTCTCTACATTTAGAATTCATTGAATTGGGAAAAAAGTATTATTGCACAAGATACAAAGCAAGAGGTGTCATCTTTTAGAAGGCTGAGAAAGTAGCTCTTCATATTCATTTTAAAAACAATGGGGAGAGGTTCTGCAGGGATCCTTAGAAGCAGCCAACAAATCCAAGTACTTTGTTATTCTAAAAGCTTCCAGAAATCAGATTTGTATTCTCTGGACAAATGGGCATTAAAAGGCACTGCAGCAAACTATATATATGGTATTCTTTATCTTGGCTTCACAATTTTAGCTAGTATATTGGCTTTTCGGTTTAATTCCAATGACACAACTCATAAATGCAGGCTTTTTTTTTTTCCTCCCCTGGGGGCTGAGGGAAGCCATCATAAAATAAAAAGCTTTGACAGTCTGTCTGTTGTATTATAAAGTGTAACGACCCCCACACCCAAAGTTATGTGAACACAGGGAAATACTGCACACAAAAAAAGTTAGGGACACTTCAAACAATAGTATAAACACCATGTTATTCCTCAATAAATTTCACTTACAATGCATAAGTGTGTGAATTATAGGACTTAGAGAAACTGTCAGAGGAAACTGAAGGAACAGCTTCAGAGACAGGGAAGAACTCAAGCCACGATTATTTGTTCACCGTTAACTTATTTTCTAAGCCCATGAGATGAAATTTCAGTTGTTCATGAGAACTAGCCAGTCTTTTCCCAGGCTGTGCAGTGACTAAATGTGTCTGTATGAATGAAAACCTCACCTACCAGGGAATCAAACATGCTAAGGACCTTTAGAGGGCCCTGTCACATTTCTGAATTTTGTGGAACTGGCAATCATAGGATATGTTGAAAATATGTACCTCCCACCAAAGTATGGGGGATTCTCTGAATGTAACTTGCACAACACCCTTCTGGTAGATTTATGATTTTGTGTAGCTTAAAGGGAGAAACTGGACGAGCAGGATGTTTTCTGGTTTCATTAGCATAGCCCAGCCTACTTCCAACACACCCCCAGAACTACCTCATTAACCATTGGGATTGCAGCCAAACACATAAGACTACAGTGAATATAAAGGGAATTACTGGCAAGAGAGCTGTAGACTAACTTACCACCGAACCCATTACTTTTCCAAGATCAGAAATATATTACACTAACAGGAACCACTCCTCATTCAGATAAGAATTCAAGGTTTTCATCTACAGTTTTTATCTACAGTAATTAGCTGCATCATAATAAGACAGATAGCTCAGCTGCATCTATTTAAGTGCTTTTAATCTTCCTCTCCCCTCCCTCTCTCCCTCTCTCCCCCCCTTTCCCTTTCCTTCTCCCTCCCTCTCTCTTATTTATTTTCTGGGTAGCTTTGACATTGTAAACCACAGACGAATTGGAGCCTGGCATTGAAAAGAGGTGTTCTGCAACTTTTTTTTTTCCCCCTTGTCTAAAGAAGTTGACTTCTACAACAGGGGATCTGAAAAATGACAGGGGCGAAGAGGAAAAAGAAAAGCATGCTCTGGAGCAAGATGCATCCCCCCCATTATGAGGACATTAAACAGTGGTGCAGAAGGCGGCTACCTATTTTGGAATGGGCACCACATTACAATCTGAAAGAAAACCTGCTTCCAGACACTGTGTCTGGGATAATGTTGGCAGTTCAACAGGTGACACAAGGTAATGTACTGCATTTGGTTTTCCTGTTTTCTGCAGAGTGGATGTCGCTTTGCTTCTTGGAAGGTATTATGAATGAACTGGGCTGGACAATTTAGATAACAAAATGAATATTTAATGAAACTGTTATTAACTTTGGGAAGCAGTGTGGATATCTTTGTGTAAGAGTTTTCCTAATTGTCCTTTAGTTTTTGTGCTATCTTTTGCTAACAATTACGTACTGACCCAATTTTTGAATGGCATTACACAGTTATGATGTTAAATTTCATACAATGTTAGAGTAAAAGATCAGTTATTATGGGAAAGTGCACTTTTAAAACTTGATTTTGCAGATATAATTTCTTGCCTTCACTGAAACAAGCTATAAAATATATCCTGATTAGAATACAATTGTCTTTCAACCTAATTAGTAGTACACAATTACCTGTTGTTGACTTGAGAGCTGTTATAAGCAAGGAACAGAGCTGTCTGCACAAAAGGAGGCTCTTTGCCAAGATCATTATTTGCAAAGAGAATACTGTATGTCCTTAGAGCTTATGTTTTATTCTGATTTATTTTTGTATCCCATTACCTACTGCATCTATATCTCAATAAGAAATTTAAACTGGTGAGAAGTATGATTTTAACTGCCCCAAAGCAGATTCTAAATGATATTCTGGATTTAGATAGGTGTTTGTATCCATGAAAGCTAGTTAACTAGTATGCACACACACATACACACACACACACGTGTGTGTGTGTGTGTGTTTTCCCTAAAGGTACATCAATCACAGTTTTTGGTTAATTCAGGTAGTAATTTTCTACCTGTAGCAAGTAAAGAAATGGCTTTCTCAGCCTTGAGAATTTGGAACAGTTTTCTTGGCATAGACTCTGTAGGTTTATATTTCCTTGCTATTCCACTACCTCCCTGGCTCTAACTGTTATTTATATTGTTAAATTATAAGCACTCTTTTAATTAAATTATTCTGTAGTTGGAACAAACTGGTTTGTGTATTTGTGTTTTTAGTATGATTAGGAACATCTGCACTGGTGGCTTTACTTTAAGATCCATAACACTATCATACTTTATGGGATTCCATTTCATTACATAGGCTTGTGTTACATTTTTAATAACCATTTTGCCAATAGCAAAGCATAGTAATCTTTTAGAAAAATGCAAAGGCAAACAACAGGATAGGATATTTTCAGCCTTGCTTTTATTCAATTTAAAATTCAAAATGAAACACTACCACCATGGACTTTGAAAACTTAGGTGATGAACTAAAAAAGGGCTTTTTCATCAGATAGTTTCAGTATATGTTATAAACTTATCTTGCTTTAATGCAAAATGAAAGAGAATTATGTTTTTACTAATAATTTGTCTTTCATGTTTGGGAAATATCAGATTAATTAGAGAATTTTGAGATATGATTAAGTTGTTTGATGCAAATCCTAAATGCTGAGGTTTGTTTGTAAGTCTTTAGTAGTCAATTGTATGGCTTTTATTTGGGTATAGACTTTGAGGGATTTTATTTTACGAGTCATATATTTCATTGAGTATGAAGAAACACATTGGTTAGTCCCCAACAGATGAATAGCACAAAACCTACTCTGCTCTTGTGCCATGGGAAAGTACAGATCTGGCTGCTGGTTCTCTTGGAAGTTTACCAGTGAAGGGACAAGTCACACTGCTAAGAAGAATTTAAAGGTTTTTGCTGGCATACGAAAAGATTAATCCTTCTAAACGTACCTATTCTTTTAAATACAATTTTCTCTCGAATTTTTTCATGGTCATCTACAATGGACAGTTAAAAAAAATATCATAAAGCTATCATTTGTTTTAAGTGGCACTGTGCTGTCCTCTCATGTACATCACGACTCTCATTCTCAGTGACAACAGTCTTCTCTCCATTTTACATATGAGGGAATGTAGGTTTAGAAGAGTAAGGAATTTTCCTTGGACTTCATACCTGATAAGTGGTAGAGTCAGGATATGATTCTAAAGCTAACACTCTTAACATTTCACTTTGTATTCTACACTGCCAAAACAACCAGACTTTTTATAATATCAATGTTATTAGTAACAGGAGACTTTTTTGAAAGGTATGAATATCCTTCCCTTCAAATTACTGTTACATTCAGTTTTCATCCCTGTAGTTTTTAGACCCCAAAGGCAAAATGACAAGAAAAATAACTACAGTAGGATACAGAGAAAAGAAGGCATTTAGATATCATCATCTCCTATTTGTGTTAATATGATACTGGCAATTATTATCAGCTTCATTTCTTTAGGAAAATCAGAAGAGGTAGTTTTAGTCCCTACATCATAATGGAAACAAAAAACAAATATCCTTTTACAGAATTTCAAAGCAGATTTTTATTGACTCAGCATAGTAGAATTATATGAAATTTTTGAATTCAGTTTTTCATTATAAATATGGAAAGTTTATGATTCCATCTAATTATTGTTTTTCATTTTGCTATCTCTAGAAATGAATTTAAAGTTAAGAAGTATAATGGAAACTAGCATTTGAGTGTTTTCTATAGGTCAATGACAAGAAGTCATTTTTGAATTACTTTATTAAAGATTTCCTAATTGTGGAATAAAGGTGCTTTTCAGTTATCAGTATACCCGACTCCTTTATAATATTTTCTGTATTTGCTGTACTCTTTCTAGACTCCTTTATTCTCTTGGTTTCAAGAGACTAATCTTTCATTTTTCCCCACTACTTGTTTGGATTTCTCTTCTAAAGTGCCTCTACAAATTTTGCTCTTTCCATTCTACTCTTTCAATTCAATACCAGTGTCTTAGAGACTCAAACCCTGACCTTCTTCTCAAAAACCACCTCAGATGATCTGCATAAAAGACTCTCACTGTTATTACCATACTAGGATCTCAATCTGAGATCCACATCTACTATGCAAACCTAGAGTGTTCTAAAAGCACATCAGTTGCAACATTTAGTATTCTAAAATAAATGGAATGATACTGCTATCCTAACCAAATTTATAATAGTTAATAATGAAATTAAAAATGATAAATGTAAGTACTGTTTTAAAAGCACTTGATATGTGTGTGTGTGTGTGTGTGTGTGTGTGTGTGTGAAAATATATATCCATAGAAGATAAATAACTTGCCTAAAGTCACACAGCAAATGGAAAGAAGTCACATTTGGACTCAGGTCATCTGTCTTCAGAATTATGCTCATAGTTTTTGCTACACTTTCTCTTGTAGAAAGTCCTGTGAGTCATTCTCAATTCTTCCCTCCTTTTTTGCCACCCTGGCCACTAGCATACAAGCAGACACAAAGTTCTTTCATTTCTATCCTTTAAGTATCTTTTCCACCAGTTTGCCTTGGTTCATGCCTCTGCTGCTGCCCTGATACATCCTTTGAGTCTTCATTCTGTGTTCTGTCTCCACCTGAAGACAGCATTCCATACTGCAGCCAGAATTCTTTAAGATTTGAACATACTGCTTCCCTGTTCAGAATTCTTAAATAGCCCTCTATTTCCTCTCAGATAAAAGCCCAGTTCTTCAGCATATCCTCTCAGATGCTGAACAATCTGAGCCTCTTTATATAAAGCTCTGCTCAAAGAGATCTCTCCTCTGAAAACCCCTCTCCAGCTCCTAGGAAGACTCATGTTTTCTTTCCTTCTATGCTCTTTGTACTTTTGACATATCTCTATCATAGTCTTTATTTAACACATTGTATTATATATTTTTGGTGCAACTCTTTCTAGACTGATCTGCAAATACTGTAAACCAAGACAATGCCTTCACCTTTATATTCTTACCAACTTGTATTGCCCAGCACAAAGAAGTAGGTTTTCAATAAACATTGGAAGAGCTAAGCCTTTCCTTAGCTTAATCCACTGAGTGTTCTATTGCATAGGGTGCCGCGATAGGAAGGAAGGTGAATTTAAATTAATTCTTTTTTAAAAAAATATTTATTTTTTAGCTGTAGTTGGACACAATACCTTTATTTTATTTATTTATTTTTAATGTGGTGCTGAGGATCGAACCCAGGGCCTCGCTCTTGCTAGGTGAACACTCTACCGCTGAGCCACAACCCCAGCCCTAAATTAATTCTTATGTTTTAAAAATAACTGTCCTAAGGATACCTATAGTGAAAAATATACATTAAATTATGAGTATTTGGTTTCTTCCAATTTCTCTTACTTTCTTGAAGTCATACACTTGTAGCTCTCTAGACAAATCTGGTAAAAGGTACATCTTCTTTTTTCCAAATAATGTTAATCTTTTTTCTTCAGCCAACATTGACAAATAGGATATTTTATGTAAAAACCCAAATACTTTGCTTCTCTTGAAAAAGAGAAAGACATGGCTGTACAGGGCCCACATTCCCGTGTGGCAGAAATCTGTTGATCTCCTTAGAGGCTTCCTGCTTTAGGCAGGGCACGCACTGTACATTCTGCCACAGTCCCCACCCCTCCCTTGTCTACTGCCACTTTCTTGTTAGTGTTCCCATTACAAGTTTAACCTCAGCTAATGTGTTTATTGATATGCTTTGAACTCACTTAAATAAAATATTTATGGAGAGATTATATATGACTATATTCTTAAACTGGATCAGCAGAATCTTCAGTTCTATGAACTTGGACTAATGTATTATTTCAATATTCATAATTTCTCCATAATCCTATGAATTTTTTATTACCTGTTTTTAAAAACAGTATTCTTGGGAAGGGGTCAATAGGACTTTACCAGACTTCCAGAATTGTGATTGTCCCTCCCCAAAGTAAATAAATGCAGAAAGAAGTATGAAAGAAACCTTAGGCTCATGTGGGAGATAATAGAAATCATTTTCTTTAAAAAAATATTTTTAAACACTGAAGAGCCTTCATTACCATCACCAGGTAAGAACCACTCTCTATAGGTACCTTCTGCCAAAATGCTCTTTAGCTGATGTCTTGAAGGTCCTCACTACTGAATGTATTTTGAAGATCAGCCAAAATTTATAGAGAATGTCATCCACACAAGATATGTTACCAACATGGTTGGCAAGTTAACCAGCATCAGACTGGTCTTTAGACTGCTTAGTTCACATTTTAGCCAACACAACCACTTGGGAGTTACTGTGTTTCAACCTGAAAACTCAAGCACTGAGACAGGGTGGAAAATTAAAATGCATGACTTGCTGTAAAAGAACCAAATCTCCTGGGGAGGAAAATGAGAGTGTTGCCTTGCATTCCAAGGGATCACCTAGAATTTTTGTTCCAGAACCATGAAAAATTTAAGCTGCCATAGGGTTGCCTGATGTTCAAACCACAAAGTTTTGGGCCACAGACAGACGATGGATGTTCCTTATAATTATGCAGAATGTGTGGCATTACTGGCACCAAAACATATGTGTTGGAAGCTGAGCTTCATTGCACTCCTGAGGGCAGCTTAGTGACATGTGGAACAATAAGTGGAAATTCCTGAAGCATACTGCATTGAGAAGATTAAAGGCTTGTCTGGGAATTCTTCCCTGCATGCTCTCAGCCTTGGGGATACGGAATACTAATACTGGCTATGTATCTCTAATCCAACCCCCTAAATCACTGTATCTTCCTGCTAGTGACTTTTCTCTTCTCTAGGAACAAAGGCAGCTAAATATTCCTAAGTAAGTCTAATATATACTTTCCATGACCTTCATGAAAATACACAGAGGCGCTAGTGACATTTGCTGGTTTTCCCCTTTGGCTCCATTTCCCCTCACCCCATGACCCATCCCCTCCCTACAGCTCCAGCATCCATTCAGCACTTCTGATTTTCTTTTCTTTTCAATGTAGAAGCATAATGATTCAGAATTAAAGGTACATTTATTAGGATAAGGTTCCCTATAATATTTAGAGTTGTCCACATGGAAAAGCCATGACCTTCCTTTTTTAGGGTGTGGAGAACTTGAAGGTTTGTTATAATAGCAGTGAGGATGAGGTGTGTGGCCTGTGGATTAGTAGCCTTTTGTGTTGGCCCCCTAAAATCCATCTCTGTTGTCTTTAGTAGCCATGCCTCAGATTTGTTTTGGGGAATACTATGGTTTAGACTTGAGGTGTCCCCAACAAGCTCATGTGGGAGCTAATGCAAGAACACGTAGAGGTGAAATGATTGATGATGAGAGGTGTGACTTAGTGGATTAATACATTGATGGATTAACTGGGTGGTAATTGTAGACATCCAGTTGGGTGTGGTTGAAGAAAACAAGTCACTGGGGTTTATATTTTGTCACTGGAGCGTGGTGCTGTCTGTGCTTTCTGGTGGTCATGACTTGAGCTGCTTTCCTCTACATCTCTTCCGCCGTGGAATTATGCTACAGAGACCTCTGAAACTATAAGCCTCAAATAAACTTTTCCTCCTCTACATTGCTCTTGTCAGGCCTTTTGGTCACAGTGATGAAGAAGCTGACTAAAACAAAGACTAATGCCTTTTCCACTTATAGTACATGGTTCAAGTGTGGTTCTACTTCTGGCTCTAGTGATGAAGTCCATCCAGGCTGATCAGTGGACTGAATGCTTCTAAACCAGGACTCTTAACTTTGAGAGCCCTTTGGAACCATTAGGGGCTTACAAAACATTGGTACCCAGGTCCCATCTTGAATAACGAAATCAGAATTTTCTAGAGGGGTTGATCAGGCCTAGACACATTTTTTTTCCTTCTTTTTCACAACTTGTAGTATTTCCTGATTCTAATGTGCATTGGTGTTGAGAGCTGATTCCAGACAATTATTGGTCCAGGTGAAGACTTGGAGCCTGAAGCTTGATAACTGGCACAATTCCATACCTCTGGCCAGTGACTGATTCTGTAATAAGATCTGTATTCCAGGCACAAGGATTGGGTTAATTATATGACAGACCAGTAATTTATTATTTTAAAATGGTAATGAAAATAAAAATGATCCATGTGGTCCAGTCAGTGTGGATTCCAACATGTGTATTGAAACTTTAAGGAGGAGACAGCTTTCTCCTTTGTGCTGGAGTTGATGAGATTACAGATTATGCACCTCTACGGCTTCCCAGGACCTCCAAGATATGTTGCAGCAGAGAAAAACAGTCCTGATAACAGCTAGAACACCCATGACTTGACGTGTAAGCACACATAGCTTTTTTCTTTGCTTATGCAAGTTTAAGTTGGGTTTCTGCTAATCATCTTAATAACATATAAAAGTGTTATTACTCCCTAAATATGCTGCACATCTTATGAAATTCAGTAAGATAAATATTATTGTATTTTATATTTTCATGAGGATAAGACTTTAAGGTTCAGAACATTAGGTGAATTGCCCCCAATTCTAGTCCTGCTAAGATAGATTCAAACATTGACCTGCCAAGCCTCAGTCTTTCTCTCTGGCTGCCTTCTGTTTCCCTGAATGTTTCTAGTATGGCAGACTTTACCTGGGTGGGACTGGGGTGGCTCCTTGATAAAATAAAGCTAAGGTTGAATCCAGAAGAGATCTCAGATGGTGGGAAGAACACTTAACATGGAACAGTTGCTCTTTTCCTTTAGGGTTGATCATGGCCCCCTGCCAGAGTTGGTTAGGATGAGAGAGGGAGAGGAGATGTGCATTAATACTGGTTTGAGCCTCAGTGAACAATATTTTACCATGTAACAGAGATGACATAGGATGAAATGTTTGAATAAGAATTTACTAGAGACAAGGGGACAATAAAAAGGACAGAGAATCATGGAATCTGTAATCAGTACCAGGAAATTTTAGTGCTCTGGAACCTATAACGAATGCCATGAATCTGAAACTTCAACTGGTTTGGTCCTTTTTGTCTCATTTTTGCTCTCCTCTATCCATATAGATGCCACCTCTTACCCTGACCACGTGCAGTCCAGGGCACAACTGCAGAAATTTATTGTCTCCCATTCTGAGTACAAGAGAGCAAGCTTGAGCCCTTCTCATCTTTCTAACACTGGAGATGTCTGCCCACCAGGAATGACTCTATCCCCACCCACTAGAGCTTCAACAGCAAGTTACAGCTCATCTTACATCATTTCTTTCAATGAAAAAAACACAATGGTGGTTTTTTTCTCATTTCAGTGTATATGCTTGATCATCTTTTCTTTTTTCTCTATAAATTTTGCTTTTCATTAGCTAATCCATTTCTATGGCTTCAACTGCCAATTTTCTACTGCTGAATTGCAGAAATACATTTCCAGCCTGATTTTTCTCTTTCCAGCTCTAGATAGTAATATTCAGCTAACTATTGGACACCATCATAATATCTCCCAAGGATGCATTTAAAAGTGAACACATCCTTTTCCCTCCTCAAATATGTCCTTGTCCTCCATCTTTATTATCATGAAAGTTATCCCCCTATCTACCCAGTTGTTCATGCTAGAAATCTGGAAATGATCCTTTTTGCCCTTTTCTCTTAAAAGCCATATTCTATTAATCAGGTTCTATAAATCCTTCCCTTTGAACATCTCTCAGAGACAGTCTGATGCCCATTGTCTTTGTTGCAACTTCCCAGACAGTAATAAACATAACTACTTTCGCTAAAGGCCTAAATGTGCTAAATGTGCCATACATCGTGATAAGCATTCATTGTGTATTATATTAGTCTTTATAAAAACCTTAAGAGTTTTATGCTGTTATTACCCATGTTTTATAGATAAGGCAGACTGATTGATTTTTCTAGGCAATACATTTCAACATGACAGAGGGAATGTTTAAATGCAAGTTTTTCTTACTTCAAAACCCATGCCTTTATCTTAATTAAGACACATCAAAATTCATTGCTAGTCAGTTAAGGTATCTACTCATTTGTAGTCTTGTTTCTCTGTTATCTATGTAAAACTTCAATAAAAATAAATTTGAGTCAGGTAGGAAAGAAAGTTCCTGTCATTACTGTTTCTAAGACTCAATCTCGTAGATCTCTTCTGGATCATGATAATTCTTTATGCTTGTGAGATCTCCATGTATAGCCATTGACAGCATGAAAACTTGGGGTAATTTACCTTACTCCTTCTAGTGATTAGAATCACTGTCTTTTGATTAATAGTTGCCTGTGAACCAAAAGAACATGTGCTGATAGGAGTTTTGTTTTCACACAATGGTGGTTCTTGAATATATGTAAATTTACCCTGGGAGACCCACTTGTAATGTTGCTTAACCCTGAGCCTGCTGATAGTGTGAACCAGACAGCTGGCTATACTGTGGTTTGCTAATAACAATGCTAAGACCACCACAAACCAGTTACCAGATGGAAATAACTTTCATCATTACCCACACAGTTTGGGTTTGATTTGGTATGTGTAATTCTTGGAAGTGCCTACCACTACCTAATTATTTTGTTTTCAAGAATATTGAAATCTGTCTTGCTAGGGTCTTTGTTCATTTCTATTGAAAAATATTTGACAGAATATACAGTCTTTTGCTATATTCTTAGAAAGAGACAGAAAAGTATAAGATAACAATCTAGCCCACAAGGGGCTTATTATTTTTCCTTTCCTCAGAAATGCGTACAAGAGAATATGATCTTGTTATTTCAACCTTGAAGATATCACTCTGGTGAGGGTATGTAAGGGTGGGAACATTTTCTTAATGAAAGTTTATAGAGTATTAGTTTCAGCCACTTTTTGCCTTGAGTAGATTGCATAACCCAAGGAACTGCCAAAGAATTGTGCTTTTATTTAGGAACATGAAGACTAATACAGTCCCATCTGTATAGCAAACATGAAATGAGTGTTTGGTGGTAAAAATTGGATAGATATAGAGAACAGAGTAGTGGTCTTAAAAAAGCTAGCAAAATTTGATTAGCTATAGGTATTGATATTATATAAAATGTCATTTTAAGAAATCAAATCCCACTCATTTCTCTTTCCCGAGAGGGGATCTCTAGGGAACTATATACACAGGTAACATTTAGGAAATGGCAACCAGTGTCCACTGTAATAGCTGTAGTAGTGGGCAAAGTTAGCTCCAGCAAAATTAGAGTGCAGAAAAACAGTGTAGAATTGATATCTAAGGTTTTTAAAGCTAAGGTTTGAATATGCTTGTGGAAAGAGAAAGAGAAACACATCAGAGCTTACTTTGAGGCAGGCCCTGGTCCTTTTATCATGCCAATAGCATGAATTAAGAAATAGTAGACGCGAGAAAAACATACACTCTTGGACATGGCCTTCTTCCACCAGGAAATGTGTCCTCTCTGGAGTGTTCAAATTTGACCCTTACCACTAGCAGCCCTTCTCTTGGGTAGGAAGGTAGAAGGTAGTGGAGAGAAAGGGGTTGGAGAACTTCTGCTCCACAGATTGTGTTGAGTTGCGACACTGTGTATGGAGAGACATAGAATCCTGATCTAGGACTGGGGGTCAGGTTCAGGAAGGCTGAACATGCGAACAGCCTGGTGAGTGAAAGTTTAGTCTCTGAATGTCAACCTGTGGGACCAAGACAAGAAAGGTAAAACTAGGGAATAAAGTGTTGAAATCTTAGGTAAAGTGTAGGAGCAAATCAGAATTAGAGTGTGGCTCCAAGATTCTTGGTAGAAAGATCTCTGAGTTACAATCTAGCAAGCCAGCAGCATTGATAGCTCTGAGTCTTCTCTAAGTTTCTACCCAGTATATGAGCAGGCCTCAAATTTTTGTGAGTGAGCCTGAGCCCATGGAAGGCAGTGACAGGATAAATCTGGTTGGTTAGAGGAAAGAAAAAAGTATCAACCAGCAGCTGTTATTGAAGGTGATGTGTTGGTGTCCCTATCCTTACATTAAAACATTAGGGTGGTCTCCTGACCTATCTGTGGATTATCCTAGGACCATTGTTGGAGTTATTTGACTTTTTTTTTTCAACTAAATGTAGAGGAACAGGTGGTTATCAAAATCTTAGTCCATTAGGGACTCTTCAATTTTGAAGAGGATGGGGAGTTTTGCTGACATTGACTTCAAATATGACCTCATTATTAAACATTTATGGACTGTAAGACGTAATGCAATCATGAGTTTTGCAGGGTATTGAAAATACTGCCTAATCTGATTACTATTTTAGCATAATTATTAGTGATATAATTAATATTTTAGCATTTGATAAGTAAACCATTAACTTTGAGATGAATTTAAATAATTTAAGTATTATTGAAGAATGTGTCTACCAATATATGGAAACTTACATTAAGTGCTAAGAATCTAATTTATAAATGTTATTTGCATCCAAACGAACTATTTTTTGAGTGCTCATAAAGTGATCAATGATAAATATACAATTCCATGTGACAGAGAGGAAAACTGACTCTTAAGAAATTAAATTAAGAAATCAAATCCCACTCATTTCTCTTTCCCGAGAGGGGATCTCTAGGGAACTATATACACAGGTAACATTTAGGAAATGGCAACAAGTGTCCACTGTAATAGCTGTAGTAGTGGGCAAAGTTATCTCCAGCAAAATTAGAGTGCAGAAAACCAGTGTAGAACTGATATCTAAGGTTTAAAGCTAAGGTTTGAATATGCTTGTGGAAAGAGAAAGAGAAACACATCTCTTTGGTAATTGTCTGGTCTTAAAAAAAATCTATACTATAGGCCTACTGACAAAAAAAGGTATTATAGCAGTTATACTGTTAACTTTGAGTAAAAATTAAATTATAAGATAATAATCATCAGGCAGAGATGAGAAATCTCTGATGATGGCTCCTTCTCTGTATCAACTTTTCTGCTGCCCTGGCCACTGGATTTTGCCATGACTTTGGCCTTGATTCTTTACGTTCATCATAGATACAAGTACTTCCAATGTTGTACTGGGGCTATCTTTTCACACACAAAAAATATACTTGAATGGAGGGTTTCATTTCTCTCTTACTGTGAAATAAAAGCTCTTCTTGACCAAAATCAACTACAAGTATTAATATGGCATTGAAGCCTTGAGGACACCTTCTAGAGAGGATATTGTTGACATCTATGGGCTACAAAAATGCCAGTCACCTATTTAAGTCCTTTGTATCAGCACCATGTGGGATTATGAAGTCTCTTTCTTTAGGACTTTTCCTGGAATATTCTTTTCCTTCTCTCCTTTCCTTCCTATAACCTTTATAGGGTTCTCTCCTCAAGTCTTAGGAGTAAACAACACCAGCACTTCTGTTATCTTACCGCAATATAGTACCCATTGATCAACATTTCCCCTTCCTTCTATTCTCCTTCACCCCCATCAACCCCAGCCACTAATAACCACAATTCTACTCTCAATTTCTGAGATCAACCTCTTTACATTCCACAAATGAGTGAGATCACGCGGGTACTTGTCTTTCCTTGCTTGGCTGACTTACTTCACCTAACATAATGATCTCCAGCTCCATCCATGCTGTTGAACATGACAGGATTCCATTTTCTCTTTGGCTGAATAGCACTCCACTGCATATATATGCCATGTTTTCTTTATCTATTCATTGGTAATGAATACTTAGGTTGTTTCCACTTCTTTATATCTCCCATGGGGATAGAAAGTACTGTGTATTGGTGTACATAGTAAGTGCTTTATAAATACTTGTGGAATAGCTGTTAGAAAGACCTCAGTTTTGAACTCTGACTACATCACTTAGGCAAGTTCTTTAGTTTCTCCAAGATTTAGTATTCCAATATCTAAAATAGGGAAAATAATACGTAGCATACAGAGTTGCTTTGAGGAAAAATGAGAGAATATAAAGTACTCAAGGCAGAATCTAGTATAATTGAGGTGTGTGATAAATGCTATGATTATTGTCATCTTTTCCTTATGAGAGCACAAACCAATAAGTGCAGATTATAAAAAGAGACTCCACAAAGGCATGGATTTTTATCTGGGTTGTTAATTGATATATCACCTTTCTGATACATAGTAGGTGCTTAATTCTAAGCAGATGTTTTTCTACCTGTAGGTGTCCGTTCTGCTACTTGAAGGTAAGAAGTTGGAGATCTTCAGCTTTGCAAGAAATCTTTCAAAATAAGTTTGAGAATTTCTAGGCATCATACAAACTTTTAAGGACCACCCATTTACCAGCAATGGGTACTTCAAACTTATTTCTATTAATCACTGATATCAAGTGCTAAAAAGAGATCCTTTAACATCTGCAGGTACTCTGTGTATGAATGTACACATTTTCTCTCTCTCCTACTTCTTTCTCTCCATGCCCCCCTCATCATCCTACCCAGTTAAAAAACAGAATCAGAAACAAACTAATCCAAGAGAGAATAGAAAGAGATGGCAAATCACCTTATTAGCATTTTAGGCCCATTGTGTCATTGTATTTGGGTTGCTAGGAGTGCAAGTCAGCGCTTATGTCCAAGACTGGATAAAAGAACCTTTTAACAATTCTTTGTGTCCCATGGGTCCAATATCATTTTCATTTACTTTATCTGGGAATATTGTCTCGGATATTGCTAGATAATGGCAGTGTACAGACAGAAACATCATTATTGCTTTCTTCTGCTCTTAGACTGAATTGTGTAAGAAAGGAGTGCTGATCTGGGTGCCAGTTGTATTCCCTGGTCTGACCAGACAATTGCTGCTCAGTCTTGTTCAGAGTAAGAGATTAGCAAAGTGTACCTTCCCCCCAGTTTGGTATTTCCTCATTTTCATGTGAGCATTAGTGTTTGGTATTGCACTCTTATCCACTTGAAGCCCATGAGCTAACTAATCCTTGCTGGTAGTAGCCTGATTATCTTCAAGCAGTAATTTAACCTTTTCAGAGCAATTTGGCTTTTAAAATACAGTTTCAAAGAGAGTTAAATCATCATATTTTGAAAAGTGTTACCATCTCACACATATTCTTTAATGTTTACTTACATAATACTATCACTATAAGGCTAAGAGACTACTTCATTTCCCCCCTAAAATTACAATTTTTAATATTTTTATATAATACCCTTTTTCTAAAAATACTAAAGGTAAATGTGACAAGAAGAAAGTCTTGCCATTTCTATTACTGATCTTGAAAAAAATCATTCGTGAAGTTTCAAAGTCCAGTTTGAGGAAACAAATTCACTACTAACTTGCATTTGTGCATTTTATTACTGTTAGCTTGCATTCATATGACATTTTTTACTTTTCAGAGAATCAGTTAATCCTTAATATGGTGCTCTGGGCCCAATTCATAAAGCCTGGATTCTGTAACTACAGCAGAGATTAGGAGCAAGGAGCAGCGCTCATCAACATTCTCCCCCCACATCAGGCCCTCTCATAGTCAAGATGACTTCTTTCTCCTGGATTTACCAGTCGTTCTGACTGACCATTTCTCTTCCCTCCAAGAGCTGTGCTTCCTGGATTAGAAGTCATGCTAGAATTCTTATTAGGACTCACAGTTGTCTGTCCCTGTTTCCACTTGAATTAAACTTTATTGAAGCAGAAACAGTTCTTTTACCAACAATCTATTTAAGGCTCTCAGCCAAGGCCTTGAATTGCTGATGTTTTTAATGCACTCTATCTTATCATCCACTTCCTTTTATACACCACAGACTTGTGGTTTTCTTCCATGTCATATCCAGACTTGGAAAATCAAGAGGCTGCCATTGTAGTTTCTTTCTTTTCCTAGTCAGGTGGATTCAGATTCCAAAGTAAAAATGGTCAGTAAAAGCAAAGAAATGGCATTTTTTTTCATGCATATTTGAGTTTTTACCTGCATACATGTCTCTGGTTCCTGTCATCCTTGGTCGCCATGTGAAATTACACCCTTTCTCAATCATCTTTCCCTTCCCTTACTGTCTTCTCATTTGTGACATGTTTACTCCTCTCTTGAACTTTGAGTAATATCTGCATGGCCAGTTTTCCCAAGCACCCTCAGCAATCGCTCTTTCTTAGGAAATAAACTCTATACTTTCAAAAATGTTCACAAAACATTCTACTTGTTTGTCTGTCTTAGAAGCTGATTCTCTCATATTGGGTATTAGCTCCTGAAGACCCTCTCAATGGAAAGTAATCATTCTCCCACCATTCCGGTAATTCATGTAAAAAACTCGTACTTGCATATACCTGCTTAATATTGATCTTGTTCAATATTATATTCCCATTTACATCTTCGCTTTCCAAGTCCAATTGTTTTCACATGGTCATAAATGTCTGAAAATAAAATATTCTAATAGAAATTGATTAAGAACACTATTTCTTCCCAGCCCAACTTCCCTTGGGTCATGCTTCTATGCACAGTGATGCTGGAGGGGCTGGAGAGTCTTTGTGAGACCTGGTTAAGGGGAAGTTCCCACAAAATATGGGCATTAACAGAGATAAAAATAAAACTCCTCATTTGGATCTATAACAAAGACATCATCAAGGCACTGGCTAGTTAATGTTTGCAATTTAAATATCTAAGTTTCTACACAAGAAAACTTGAAATGTCCTGAAATCCTAGAAATATCAAGAGTTAATAGGGACGTTCTCAATTCGACACTTTAAACTTAATGTGATATTATTAGCTGGGTATAAACAAAACAAAATAAAACTTTATAGTGTATTTAGAGAGTGCCAAATAATGTTAATTAGCACATGTATTACATTTTGGGTAGTGAGACACTTGATATCTACTGTCTTAGAAATTTCAAGTATATAATATGTTATTATTTACTATAATTATTATGATTCACAGTAGAGCTCTTGAATTTATTTCTCTTGTCTAACTGAAATTGTGGATCCTTTGACCAACATCTATAATTCTGCCACCTCTAGTCTCTGTTAAACTTTATGAGTTTGACATTTTTAGATTCCACATAATAGATCAGATCATGTGGTATTTATCTTTCTGTGCTTGGCTTATTTCATTTAGCACAATGTCTTCCAGGTTAATCCATGTAGTTGCCAATGACAGTATTTCCTTCTCTCTTAAGGCTGCATTGTGTTTGTGTGTGTATGTGTGCATTGTGTTTATGTGTGTATGCGTGTGTGCTACACACACCTACACATTTATAACACATTTTTTAAAAGTCTATTCATTTATCAGTGGACACTCAGGTTAATTCCATACTTTGGCTATTGTAAATAATGTTCCATGAACATGGGAGGGCATATATGCTTTTGATATACTGATTTCATTTCCTTTGGATATATACTCAGTACTTGGGTTGGTGGATTTTATGTTAGTTCTATTTCTAGGTTTTTTTTTTTTTTTTTTGTACCAGGGATTGAACCTTAGGGGTGTTTTACCTCAAGCCACATCCCCAGCCCTTTTATATATTTTATTTTGAGTCAGAGTCTCACTGGGTTGCTCAGTGCCTCTCTAAGTTCCTGAGTCTGGCTTTGAATTCACAATCCTCCTGCCTCAGCCTCCAGAGCACCTGGGATTACAGGCATGTGCCATCATGCTCTATTTCTAGTTTTTGGAGGAACTTCACAAATTTCCATAATGGCTGTGCTTGTTTACATTTTCACCAACAATGCACAAGATTGTAAGATAGTTCCCAAGGTGTGTATATGGTGATATTTTTTTGCCTACCTATTTTTCCTCCTTTTCTGGCTCCTTGGAGAATAATCATCCTCTCACTCTTAGTCCATTGATTCCTATAAGCCAAGATTCTCTGCCTTCAGGGATAGGAAGAATCCCAGGCTTAACTGGTTAGAGATTTTTACCTCTCTGATCAAAATAATAATTTGTTCTCAGGACATTAGGCATACTTTTCAACAGCTTTTTATTGATGTTTGATGTTAGAAAGTTGTACAACTTTTGTTATTTTTCTAACTTTTCTTTGAGAGATCTTGCTGCTTTTTTTAAAAAAAGTCACTTTTATTGAGATAAAATTTACACTTTATTACTTTTTTCAGCCTCTCATGGTCTCTGAGGCCATCATTTTTTTTTTCTTTCTGCAGGTAGAGTTAGCTCCTATGTTCAGTTTGGCCTTCCTCCCTTGGGTCAGTTTGAGAATCTTTAAGTTCATGATGATTAGGGTCTACATTTTCTTGCCACCTACACAGATCTGGTTGCTAGGATCTCTCAAGCAGGGATCAATAAGAAGCTGTACAAGACACAGCAGATTCTCTCTTTCAGGGCAGGACTGAGCAAACAGTTTTTCCTGGTCATGAAAGAGTTCTATGCCCTGCACTGGTTCCTCTCCAGAGCCACAGTATTCAGGCCTCCCCAGAACTCCAGCAGGTCAATGGGCCTGCCATTCTCTGAGGAACCTCATGTTTATGATCCCATCCTTTTTCTCCTCAATGGTGAAATCCCAGTTTTCCCTCCAGCTCTTGAGGAGAGATGAGCCGATTCCTCTCTTGTTTGGTGTGTTCCATCTCTTGTTTGGTGTATTTGGCATTAAAGCATGCAATTGAGTACCTAAGTTGTAGCATGAACTTTTACTGGAATTTCCCCTTCCTGGCCCAGCCATGTCTTTTCTAATCTGATGGGTTATCAGAACCAAGAAGAAGCTGGGCGAGAGGATGTCCTAAAATTTCAAAACTTCCACCATCTTGAATCCCAGGTAAATTTTTAACCACTTATCTTAATACATAAAATCCTTTACTATTTAATGTATGTTGTTAACCTCTCTTGGCACTGTCTCAAGTGAATCTCTTTAGTTGAGCATACCAAATGACTCTGCATTCCAGAACTAAGCAAGCTCTTGTAGAACTCTGTGCCATTGAATAGATCCTGCAATCTAAAATAGTCTCCTCACCTTCACTCCTCAAACATCCACTCCTCATTCATTTTATTTTTTGCCCATGTATTATTCACCATTTCCTCCTCTTAGAAGTCTTCTTTGGGATTCCATCATTCATTCCCCATCTTAACATTTTGGTTATATTTAAATTTATATTATATTTATATTTTCATAAGACCATAAAAGTGAGGCAAAAACATTGTAGAAATTTTGTGTAGGACAAACTCAAGTTTTAGAAGGTTGTCATTTGGAAATGTCTCATTGTATGTGATAGAAAACACAATCTGATGTAGCACAACTAAGAAGCAAATTAATCGGTTTTATAAATGAAAAGTCCTGAGGTAAGATTGGAATGTCAGGGAGGAAATGAAATGTGTAGCTGATGGGCCATTTGGAGTGACTCAAGATTCCTATCTTCCCACTGCCAAATGTTAAGGGATTCCAGACATTTCCACCAACTCTTTTTTAATGAGAGCATATGTGAGATAAGCTGAAAAATAAAGCGAGAAAGACAAGTTTTGGAGGGAAAAGTGAGAGAAAGAAGAAGAAGAAGAGGAGGAGGAGGAGAAGGAGAAGGGGGTTGGGGGAAGGAAGAGGGAGAACATATTGTGGGACACTTTCATATTTGACTCAATAGCTATCCCTACTTTCTAATTGCTAACCTAGAACAATACCTCTAGTTCTCCTTTTCTTCCAGACCTGAAGTTGTTGATTAAAGAAGTAGCACAGCATTGCATCTTAATTTCCTTTCATTGGGTTTTATTGTTAGTATTTTCTCCAAATTCCAAGCTCTTTTTCTCTTATGGAATTACTGGTAGTTGGCCCTTTTTTCTTAGAATGAGAAGTATTTTTGTTTTAGCAACTCTAGGCTAAATACGGTACTTTTTATAAAGTTAAACCAAAATGTGAAGAGGTAGGGGATAGTCAGCTTTCTAGTGCTAACTTAGTTCCAAGACCTGCCTTAAATGCCAGCACTTACAAACCAGATTGCTGACTCTCATCATGTTTATATGACATTCTAGAGCATCCTCTGCCACCGACTCCACTGCAGTCACTTTTATTGCATTCAGACTAAGAAATATGGACATAATTACCCTAAGTACATGTATGAAGACACAACTGGTGTGACTCTACTTTGTGTACAGAGACATGAAAAATTGTGCTCTGTATGTGTACTATGAATTGAAATGCATTCTGCTGTCATGTATAACAAAGTATAATAAATAAACAAACAAACAACAACAACAAAAAGAAATACACTACCAATAAACAAGCAATCCAGATGGTTTTTGAAGAAGGTCCTTGGTAGAATTCTCACCTATTTTAATCATGGCTAAAATGTGTCTTGTACTACTTGAGAAATATTTTATGTATGATTACAAAGGTCATTTTAAAAATAAATTTAATTTAATTTAAAATGTAAAAGTTCAACAGTAAAAATGAGTGATATTGGAACTAGACTGTTAGGCCCCATAATGTGAATAATGATCTGTCCTCAAGTATAGGCATTTCTACTGCCACCTCTTTCCTGTTTGTAACTTGTATAGTACTTTACACCAAATCAGATGTCCAACATTAAATTGATAGACTCAAATGGATTTGTCAGAACCTAACATTAAGTTGCTTAATGCCAGGGACCAACTACAGACAAGATCACGTTAACGAACCTGTTCCAATTCATGTTTTGTTCATATTTAAATCACCAGTGGTCCTTTAGAAAGGTCTATAAAAATTTTCTATGTGCATGTAACATACAAACTATATAGACAGAAATATCTATGAGGAATTAATAATTAAAAATTATTTCTTACTTGATCATCGAAGGAGCACACTTGATTTTTTTTTCCACTCTAAGAAATTATACCTGAGAGATAGACTAGGGTCCAGTTAATGGGAAATGGATAGGTTCATGAATTAGCCAAGTCACTGTACCATTAATTGAACATACATTTGAACTAATGAGTAATTTTCTCCCATTTAGGAAAAAAATGCCAGATTTTTTGGTTGAATAAATAGAACTATTAAATTATTTCATTTGGCCTCAATCGTGGATTATATCTTGATGTTATAAGATGGTCCTATTCATTCTGGTTTTCTTCACAGGGTTGGCCTTTGCTATTCTCTCATCTGTGCACCCAGTGTTTGGTTTATATGGGTCTCTGTTTCCTGCCATCATCTATGCCATATTTGGAATGGGACGACATGTTGCCACAGGTAATAATTCCTGCCTATGCTTATGCTTCTCATGTTAGTGATAAAGGAGACTCAGAGTGATTGTTCCATACTGATTACATTTCCAAAACAATTCTAACTTCACTGTTGGAAAATATCAGCAAATATTGCTTCTATATATTTCTGTGTTTTGGATAGTCAGTGCACACTGTGATTTATTGCTATCTTACTGTGTAACCAAGGTTATTGCGAAGGATTCTTTGCATTTTTAAGTTGTAAAAAGACCATGAAAAAGCTGGGCACAGTGGTGCACACCTGTAATTCCAGTGGCTTGGGAGGTTGAGGCAAAAGGATTGCAAGTTAAAAACCAGCCTCAACAATTTAGTGAGGAACTTAGTGAGACCCTGTCTCAAAAAATAAGGAAAAGGGCTGAGGATGCAGTTCAGTGGTTAAGGGCCTCTGGGTTCAATCCCCAGTACCAATTAAAAAATAAAGACCATGAAAGAGGGGGAGGGTTTACAATGAGATAAGAGGAAGTAAGAACCTGAAGGAAAACACAAAGACTATAAAATTTAGTAATTCAAATACTGAAAAAATGTCTTACACATGTGTTTGATATTTGGGCTAAATGATCTTCTAGGTTTCTTCCAGGCTAGATTCTGAAATACCCTTTAATTGGTATGTATCTTGCCTTAAAACATGAGCAGTCATGATTATTCTGCTACTACAGAAGGCTGGTTTGGTGTTAGTTAAACTTGGGCATAGGTCTCCTTTTTTGTTTGCTATCTATGTGATCTGGACAAAATTTTAAAGCTAGCCCTATTTGCTTCTTCCTTAATAGTAAGATGCCCTCCTGCTGAATTTCATATAATCATACTGAGAACTAGATAATTGATGAACAGTGTCTAATTTAGTACTTGCTTCATAAAGTTTAATAAAGTTAGCTGTTATTAAAAATGACACTTTAATCTTAAATACTAATAAAGTACTTTAAAATGGAAATATATACACATTTCTATATATTTTCTGTGTGTCAGATCTTAGCCTCTAATCATTTTGCAACCATATCTTCAGGGATCACTTTGTGTTATTGATTGTAGTAGTTTCCTAATGCTGATGTAACAAATTAGCATGAGTTTAGTGGCTTAAAACAAAACAAAGTTATTGTTCAGTTCTGGAAATCAGTAATCTGAAATGAGTATCACAGGACTAAAATTGAGTCAGCAGGGCTTCATTCCTTTCTGGAAGCTCTTAGGAGGGAATGCATATTCTTGACTTGCCTGTCTTCTAGATGTTTCCTACATCTTCAAGGCAGCATTGTGGCATCTTCAAATCTCTCTCTGACTCTCATCTTTTTCCTCCATCTTCCATATTTAAAGAACCTTGTGATTACATTGGATATACATAGACAATCCAGGGTAATCCTCTTAAATTAAGGTCAACTGATTATCAAACTTTAATTCATCTGTAACATGAATTATTCCTTGCCAAGGAACATAGCATGTTCACAGGTTCTAGGGATTAGCATGTAGACATATTTGGGGGACATAGTTTTGCTTACCATATTGACACATAAAATTTTTCATAAAATATTTTGTGTGTAATGTTTGGTTTTTTATATCCATAACTTTGTTATGGGGAAGGATTGACAGCAAACCATCATTTAAAGTATTGCTACCTAAACTCTTCTCTGTGAATCTGCATTGCATGGGAGTTTGTTAGAAACACAAAACCTTGGTTTCTACCTCAGACCTACTGAAATACAATCAGCATTTTCACAAAATCTCCAAGTTTTACATACACGAATATGCATAGTCAAGAGCCACATAATGAAATTTTAGTCAACAATAAATGACATAGAAGAACATGATCCCATAATAAGAACCTAGTGACACCATAGCTATCTTAGTTTGAGTAAGTACAATTATGAATGATGGTATTTGCCCGAGAGAAATTGCTTACAATGCATTTCTTATAATGAATCCCTGTTATATATATGCCTGTATATAAAATATCAACATTATATATGTATATATATGTATGCATATGCATGCATCTTTATGTATACATAAGTTTCAAAACCATTCATATACTATTCATTAGGTACTTTATTAAGAGCATTACATGTTACTTTGTCCTATTTCTTACCTATTAAGTGGGCATTATTATCTGCATATTTCAGATTAAAAAGAAAATAAAAACAACCACAAACTCTGAAATTCAGAAAACTTCCTGGGAGGGCACAAATTAAAGTCAGAGGTGCATGGTTTACAATTCAGAGGTGGCCAAATATAAAGCCTAAGTTTTTTTCTTTTTTCATTTCTTGACAATGTGGTATTTTAGAATGAACTTTTCTTTTATATTAATGCAAAAGAAGAACACAATAATGAATTAGACATTCGTAAAGCTTATTAGTTAATTATCCTGCTTTTTCATTTCTGAATAGTTTATTTTCATTTTTGAAAGATTTTAATATGTTCTTAGAAAAAACTGACTGGCTTATAGATTCAGAATGGACCTCACAGAATTCCCTCTGTTTAACACAAGAAAAGGCAAAACAAAGTTTACCAATAGGCCATAATTACATTATGAAGTAAAAAATGTACAGTTTGATAATATGTACATGTACCTTTACATAAACCATTTTATTACCTAGGTAATCACTGAAGACATTTGTTGGCTGAGTAGTTTTGAAATTACCATTTATATAAGACCTCAACTAACAAATTATTTAATAAATTATTAACAGCTGTAGGAAACTTATGGTCTATAAGGTAAAAAATAGATATAATTTCTGTGACAAGAAATAATCAATTAACTTATTCCTTTGGCTAAAAAAGGAAAAGATGGAAACATGGGTAAGAATCCAATGGAAACAGAACTAAGGAAGACAACCAATATGTGACAATTCAGATTTACTTGTCTTTAAATTGGACAATTTTTTGGTACATGAGGAAGGGCCATCTAAATGGCTTTTCTGGGAGAAGAAAAATGAACAACTTAGAGAAAACTTAGGAAGATAATATAAGAAATAAAAATAAACAATCATTTTGCTTTGTGGTCCAGGAGATTTAAAGATTTAAAGCAACATCTGATTCACTTTCAGGACAATCCTGTTGTAACACATCCTGAAAAATATATCTTATCAAGATAAGATTCTATAGTGAATGTTCCTTCCTTAATAGTCCCTATCCTGGGTGCTAGAATCTTATCTCTCATCATCAGATATATTCATTCCTGGATGCATTCTTAATTTAGTTTTTTTTTTTGTTGAGGACAATAATCAAGATGATTTATTTATGATTTATTGAGGATGACTTTGCTCACTAAAAGAACTCTTCAATTTTCCGTATATGTTTATGGACCATCAACTCTAAGAGTAAAGAATAACAGACCATAAGAGAGCAATTTGATCTTAATCTTACTAAGAATTGTCTGCCTAACATTTATTAGGAGCTAACCACATGCGATTAGATGTTTGCTATTTGATATGTGCTGTATTTTATTATCCCATTTTTAGCTTCATAACAACCCCATTGGGTGAGAAATGCCATCTGTTTACAGATAAGGAGGTTGAAGGGTGACAGTTCTGGGGCTTAAGGCCACCTTCATTAGAATCTATAATCACCACATTGTTCTAAATCCACAGCACATCCTGCCCTTCTTATTTAAAGCCTCTTATCCATTGAGACAAGAAGATTGTGTGTGTGTGTGTGTGTGTGTGTGTGTGTGTGTGTAGGGAGGTATGTTCCATTGAGACTCATATCTGTTGGAGTCCTGTTTTGCTTGCCCTGTGCTACTCCATGCTTTGTGTTCTATGGACATCTTGCCAAGTCCATTTTTTGCAGTCTCCGTTATAACCTGGAGCAAAATAAGATTGTAAGTAGTGATTTTGGGGGGGATGTTTGCACAGTGCAGCAGTGTTTGTTTTTTTTTTAACCCAAGTTTTCTGAGCCTTTCTGTGGGAATGAGCATTTCCCCATCCAAGCGGCAGCATTTCAGGCAGTCTTTACCAAGATGACAGGCATAGGAACTCTTGACAGGAAAAGGGCACTCACTGAACATGGTCCCACACATGTAGAAGGCAAGGCGATTCTTGGTAAATATTGCCAGCCTTATCTAGCAGCAGTAGATGTATATTTAATCATTTTATGAGTCACAGGACATTGTTATACTATAATAAAGCTACACTTGGTTATGAGATCACAGTAGGGAGAAAGATTTAAGCCTGGTCAGGAGTAACTAGAATAGATCCTTGTGAATATCTAATATCAGCCAGCATTGAAAGACAAGTAGCATCTGCATAGGAGCATTTCAGTCAAAGAGTTCATATGTAACCACTGAGTTTACTGAGGTCTTTGAACTTACCTCCTTTAACTTCTCCCCTAACCCTGAAATATAGGTATTATTAATTGCCCCAGTTAATGGATGAGCTAACTTAGACCCAGAGTAAGGCACTATAGGTCACATTATTGATAAATTGAGGTACTGGATTTAAATGCAGGCCACAATCTTAACCACTAGGTTAAGATTTTGGACATTTTCCATGCCAGTATGCAGAGAGGAAGGGAAATACATGGCCCAGGAGTCATAGCAGATAGATGAGTATGTTTGCCTGTTAACGAATGTATGTATACAGAGAACGCATGTATCTACTTCTTTCATAGAGAGGGGTGAAAGGTGAAGTGGGGATACAGATATTGTTTCTCATAGATCTGTTTGGCTTTGCAATATGGCATCAACTTTAATGGTAGAATTCAACAATTTTGATTATATCTTTTTCTTGAGTTACTAATTGAAGGTTCTCTGCATCTCCTTTTAGGCACCTTTGCCTTGACATCCTTAATATCAGCCAATGCTGTGGAACGGCTAGTCCCTCAAAGCAGCCAGAACCTCACCACGCAGAGCAACTCCAGTGTACTAGGCTTATCTGACTTTGAGGTACAAAGGATTGGAGTTGCTGCAGCTGTTTCCTTCCTGGGAGGTGTGATTCAGGTAAGTAATACTGAGGCTTGAGAAGGCACAAAGGGACCCAGTAGCAAGGGAAGCTCTTGTTCATGGGCTTTTCGAGGTGGATAAAGGGCAGATGTATTTTATCTTCTATATTGTCTACTACCAAGAATAATTACTCTATAAGTGCTGGTTAAGTGAAAGAGCTAGAATCAAGAAATTGAAGTTACAGAGTAGCTGTTGCTGGCTTTTTAATAATGAGCCTTCTAAAAAATGTTTATTAAAAGTGGAATAGGCTTCCTTGGAAGGTAGCCAGACCATCCTTGTTTTCACACAGTGACCAGATTGTCCCTGGAAGGGAATGTCATGATTAAAGTTCCTATAATGGGAAGGAGATGAGATAAGACTCTGAGAATCCTTCCCAACATTTTATACTGCCTATGCTAGTTACAAATGGTACTTAGCTTGTGTTACAGGTTTGCTAGTCTAGGTCATCGGACTCAGATCTGGATTAGTTCTTGCCCCTTTCCAAATTAGGTGTGTATGTTAATGCCAAGTTCGCTACAGTCTATTTTTTTCAAAATATTAGACTATGTAATTTGCTGTTTTTAATCAGTGTTCAAAATTAGATAACTCAGACATGACTATTAAATAAGTATAGACAAGGCATTGGATATTATATAGGGAATTGTCTATTTCATAGACATTTTTGCTTACTCCCTCACTGTAAACTGAATTCTATGTACACAAACTTCCCAAATGACTGTTTTCTGGGTTGGTAGGAGCTCTTATTTTACAGTGCCATAATTACAAGGTCAAAGATTATGTAAAGGTCAAGAAGGGAGACAAATAGTTGATTATTGCTTGGAATTGGATGGAAAGAAGAAAGGAGGTGACCTAGAAGAAAGAAAAATAAAACTCTAAGAGTTACATTGCCTTCTAAATGTGTCAAAAAGACTGAAGAATTACGGATGTGAGATGAAATGAGAATAAGAATTCAGGTCTTCACAGTTATGAGAAAAACACACCATCTGAGTAGCATCTTTTTCAAAGAGATGGACCAGTTGGTATTTTCCAAGGCATAGGTCTGGTTGCCTGGAGGTTCTGTAATCTTTGTTTTTCCAAACATGGATGACGTCAAGTGTGTTCCAAGACTTCACAGGCTGGCTGGCTAAGTGTCCCTTTCCTCCTCATTTGGTCTGTGTGAGGCGGTGAAATACCTGTCATCTGTCTTCATTTTATTTATTTATTTATTTTTTTAATCTTAGAAATATATTTGAAACATTTTACAAAGTGCTATGATTTTTAAAAATATAAAAAGTCTGTAAAATTTATAAGACAAATATTTCAACAGAAAATTGTTCAAAGCACAAAAGAAAAAATGATCAAAATATACATAAAAGAATGTCAAGCTACCAGTATGTAGATATCAATAGATGAATGGATAAAAAAAATGTCTTCATTTTAGAAATAATCAGCCATGTGAGCTGGTGATTAAACATGGATGTGCTGCATTGGATTGGATATAGGTTTCCCTTAATTTCTGTACATGCAAAATAAAAATGTTTGTACTAAGATGGCAAAGACAATATATTTTCTCCTTGTTCTGTTGCTTTCCATTCATGTTTCTCATTGAATTTATGAGTTATAATAAGTTTCAACTTTCTTTTATTCTATACATCATGGAACAAATAGTTTTAGGTGCATATTACTATATTAAATGTCTATAAGAATACATAATCAGCAAGAAGACCAGAAATGATCTGCTTAGTCTCATTTTAACCATTTTCCTAAGTCCAAAGCAATAATCAGGTGTTTTATTATTTTCTAAGCATATTTGGGGAAGGATTTAAATGATAAAACAGAAAAGTAGAAGCCAGGATTCTAACATAAAAAGTAAATCTCATTTTCCAGACTGAAACTCCCTAGAATTATAAGAGTAATACAGGATATTATTAAAGATAATAAAAATAATTTCATTTTCATGGCCTTTTACTACATGTCAAACTAGATCCAGATAGTTGCATGCTTTCTCTTATAACTTCATCAAACATCTGCTTTTCTTCCCCCGTTAGCTCTGGTCCTGGATATGTGACCTATGTTTTAGCCAATTTTCTAACAGATGGCTGGACTTTATTTGACCTCCAAACTTATCTGTCCATTGTCATCCAGATCCTTAGAGTCTTTTTTTTTTTATTTAATTTTTTATTGTTGGCTGTTCAAAACATTACATAGTTCTTGATATATCATATTTCACACTTTGATTCAAGTGGGTTATGAGCTCTTAGAGTCTTTTAGATCTCTTGGATCCAGCTCCTTCGTCAATTTTTCTTTTCCTGCTTATTTGAAATTCACTGACTAGGAGGGAAGTGACTTTGTATCTGAGTTCTATAAACACTGGTGTTGTTTGCTTGTTTGCCTTCTGTTACACTGATTTGTGTGGTATTGTTCTTAAACATCATTTGTTCTCAGGTGTTCCCCACCCCCCAAGACCCAATAGATGAGATAATTTAGGTGAATAAAAATATATGGTTAAGGTGTCTCTAACAATCACATCTGATCTGATCCCTAGAGTGTGTAGGTTAGAAATGCTCTCAAGTAACATATAGCATACTCTCAGGACATTATGCCATACAGACATGAATTGCATTTGGTATTCCAGGAAGTCACAGAAGCAGGGTCTTGAGGGGCTTCAACATCTGGCAACACACCAAAGTGATGAACTTATCTTCTTTTACTGATAATAAGAGTTCTGTAATATATCAGTGCATTTCCTTTTTGGCCTTCTTTTCTTTTGATTCACAAGACCCTCCCCTGATTGTGCTTTCATTTATCCATTTTTCCCTCACACAACTCTGTACTTTTTCACTTTGATGATATCCTTTAATATCATTTTAATGATTTGAGTATGTCTACCTGTTTAATTTTAGCTAGCCTTGTACAGTTTTAGAAGAAAATAATGGCATTCTACTATCTTTCCTATCCCCACATCCAAATTATTTCCCCCCTATGTGTAATTTTTTTTTTCTCTCACAGCCTTTAAGATTTCATCTTTATTCTCTGTCATTGTTTTTATAATGTGTCTTGGTGTGAGTCTGCTGTAATTTTGTACATTTGGTGTCCTGTAAGCCTCTTGTATTTGATTTTTATTCCATTCTTTAGGTTTGGGAAATTTTCTGCTATTATATCATTTAAAAGATGGTGTATTCCTTTGGTTTGTATATCTGTTCCTTCCTCTATTCCGATACCTCTTATGTTTGGTCTTTTCATGTTATCCCATAATTCTTGGATGCTCTGTTCATGGTTTCTTACCATCTTCTCTGCATGGTCAACTCTACCTTCAAGATTATATATTATATATTTGTCTTCATTGTCTGAGGTTCTGTACTCCAAGTGGTCTAGTTGGTTGGTGAGGCTTTCTATTGAATTTATAATTTGGTTTATTGATTCCTTCATTTTGATTAGTTCTGCTTGGGTTTTTTTTCCCATGATCTCTTTATTGAAGTAGTCTTTCACTTCCTGTATTTTTTCTTTGATTTCACTCCTTATACTATCCTTTATTTCACATATCAATTTAACTATGTACAATCTGAACTCTTTCTTAGACATTTCTTCTACTGTGTTATCAGTGGCTTCTGTTGTTGAAGTATCTTGGTTGGTTTGGGGCGCTTTATTCCCTTTTTTTTTTCATGTTGTAAGTGTGTTTTCCCATCTAAAAATATGGATCTAAGGCAGCATAAATTCTACCCTCTAGACCTACAGTGTTCCTGAAGGTTTCTAGCTCTTCGCCTTTAATGGTGAGGCCAATATCAACAGCATCCAGTGAACACAATATATAGCCTTAAATCTAATAACTCTCACTAAGGCATCTACTGCTTTCTCGCATTAAACCAAAATGATGAGAAAATTTGTTAAAATGGTTTACAACTTCAAATGGTGGATTGAGAGAACAGAGGTAGTGTAATATGCAATATTTGTGAGGGAGGAAGAGAGAAGCTAGAAGTAAAAATTCACAGGAAGAATGAAAGAGGAGCTAACAGAGATTGGCTGTTGGTTAGAGAAAAGTTGGAAAGAAAATCCAAGAAAACAGACAAGAGAGAGGAAGAATATGAACAAAGAGAAAAAATTAAAGACATAAGAATACAACAAAAATGCAAAACAACATTCATGTATCGTTCTCCTCCACCCACTGATGCATAAAAACCATCCTGTTCCAAATATGGTAGAGAGATTAGCAAATCAAAAAGTAAAATAAAATAAAATAATAAATCTTCCTGGAAAGTTGAACAGTCTCTGTCAGTTTTCAACAGTTTCTCAGCCTGTCTTTGACATTTCTGGGGATCACCAAACCCAGATCAGCCCTCGAAAACCCAGTCTCTATCCCACCAATCTGAGCTTCACATACCTCAGGCTACGCTGCAGTCCCAAGATCTCAATGTTGCCCCTACTTGCAGTAAGACCACTAGGGATATACTAATGCAAAGGAGCAACCCCGAGATGCAACAGCAAGACAAGGGCCACCAGCACTCTTAGCAGGAAGATCCCAGTCTCCTCCAGGAGGGAGTCCCCAGATAGAGGTTCTTGTGGTGGTAAACCTGCTGGCATCCGGGCCCCAGGCCCTGGGTGGTGTCCCAAAATGGGTGCAGCCTCATGCACTCAAACTTGGAGTCTCCCCTGAAGCAGTCCTCTAGGCCGTGGTA
The DNA here is from genome assembly GCF_001458135.2 of Marmota marmota marmota. Classification (NCBI taxonomy): domain Eukaryota; kingdom Metazoa; phylum Chordata; class Mammalia; order Rodentia; family Sciuridae; genus Marmota; species Marmota marmota. Next base: position 38,554,055 of record NW_026000093.1, read on the forward strand.
GACGTAGTAGTGGCAGTGGTTGTTAGCTGCAGGCAGCAGGTCAGCAGTAGTGGCGGCTGCAGCGGTGGCTGCAACTGCAGCTGTGGGGGCAGCATCACCAGGCTGGGGATCAGCTTCAGTTGCATCCAGGGCAGTGGTGTCTTCTTTGGCAGCATAACCCAGAAAGAAGACCTCCAGGCGACCTCAGGCAGCAGCATGGAATCAGAGGCAGCAGCAATGGTGGTATTGGTGCAGGTGGCAGTTGATTGGCAGGAGACTTATGGTTCAGCGGCAGTGACTATGAAGATAGTAGGAAGTAGCAAGGTAACCGAGGTGGTGCCCAGAGAAGAGACCTCTAGTTCTCTTTCCACAGCAGCAACGTCAGCACCAAAAGTCTTTTAAGAAAAGAGTTTTTAATTTTTATGTGGTTGTGCCTTTCCCTTTTTCAGTTTTGTCAATAATTTCTAGTGCTATAGCACATGATCAGGGAGTGTTATTTGGAATATTTCCTTATTACCTAATTTTCTAATATTTTCATTATGATCAATTTTTGTGAAAGAAATTTCATGAACACCTGGGGAAAATAAGGCATAGACAGTCTTATGTTAAAGATCAAGATATAGCTATACTTTATTGATTATGATAATTTGATGCTTGAAAATCCGATCTTTTTTGCACTGAGAATGGTGCATTACTGTAAACTCCCTTCACCAGAATAATGGTTTTGTAGGTGTTTGATGACCATTTAGGTAAGATGTATATGTGGGTGTCCTAAACATAAATGCATCCAAATGTCTCTCACTCATTGTCATTCAGGTACAATAAATTATCCCCATCTCTATTCTCCCTCAACACTGTATTTACATTACTAGTATAAATAAAGGGCACTTATACAACCACAGCAATGTAATGTGATGTGTATCTGTATTGTGCATTAGATATGGGCCTTTAAAAAATAGTCGTAATGAGGTATAATTGCCATTTAATAAGTTCCACATCTAGAAATTGTATGATTTGATAAATGTTGACATATGTATAAGGCCATGGAATCATCAAGATAGTGATATTTATCATTTCTCAGCCCCATTTTTTCCTGGAACATCTGTAATCGTTTCCTGTCATTCCTATTGATTACACCCCCATTCCTTGGCAACCACGTTTACTTTCTGTCACTATAGATTAGTTTGCATTTTCTAGAATTTTATAAAAATGAATTCACTCCCTCCTTTTTTTAAAAATTAGGTCTATTTTTTTCTTCTTTCCACTCAGCATTACTTTATTGTTGTTGATCTCTGTTTTAGTCAACATTTTTGTTGCTGTGATCAAAAGACCTGATAAGAACAATGTAGAGGAGGCAAAGTTTATTTGGGCTCACAGTTTCAGTGGTCTCAGTCCATAGATGGTGAACTCTATTGTTCTGGGCCCAATAGGAAAACATGGTGGAAGGGTGTGGCAGAGAGAAGCAGCTCAGGACCTTGCACCAGGAAGCAGAGAGAGAGCTCCACTTACCAGGAATATACCCCAAAGGCTCCTCCCTTCTGCAGTCGCACCCTACCTGCCTAAGGTTACCACCCAGATAATCCACATTGGTGGATTAATCCACTGATTAGGTCATGCTTCTCATAATCTAATCCTTTCACCTCTGAATGTTCTTGCATTGTCTTACACATGAGCTTTTGGGGACACTTCATATCTAATCCATAACAATTGTCTAGGTTTTTTTTTTTCCAGTGGTTTCACAACATAGTAGAAATTTCTGTGGTCAGAACTTGTGTAATTTCTGATTGGATCATACAGTGACTAAATGGCCTATGATGTAATTATTTTGGTTCCCATTCCTACCATCCATTTGTAAGACACATTAAATATCTCATTTGCCAAGATAGTCTTTTGGTGTAACTGATGCAATTTTGTGTTATTGGTATTACTTTAGAAGGAAAAAAAATGAATAAAAGACAAGTTTTCTAGCCAAAAGACAGTAGCAGCCGAGAGAGAGAGAGAGAGAGATTGCTTGCACACTCACAGCAATGAGGTGTTAACATCAAGGCAAGGTAGAGCCTTTTGAAATGCCAGTATCAATAAACATTTCTGGTGGGGAAACAAACACTTAATAAAAGTCAGTGCACTTTTAAAAACATTGTTTCTTCTCCCTGTAGCTTTTACTATTCTCTCTACAATGGGCACTTTGCCCATTTCTTTTTCCAAGAACTGAGAGAGGTCTGGAATTGTCCTCTGCCCATTTACTTCTGGAAATTTCCCCAAGCTCTACTTTTCTGAAGCAACCAAAGGACAAGATTTCTGCCCTGGAGGATAAGGGATACACGGCTTCCTTTGTTTGAAAGTTGCATCAGCATTGGGTGACACAAGGTGGGGTGTTCAGTGTAAGGGTCTTGGATTATTGTACCACTGCATTTTGGAAAAACATGATCTTCTGCCTCTAGGGATGATAAAGAAACTACAGACCTAAATAGGAGATTATCCAATTATTTTTGGTTTCATACTAAACTTTTATTTTTTGTATTAAGTAAGAAGATCAGATCAAGAGTACAGGAAGAAACAATGATGCTCAAACTTAACCTGCCCATCATACCTATATATGTCATACTTTATTTTTTTTCCAGAAAAATTGTCAATATCATTCTTTTGTAATGCAAGAGGAGGACAACTTCAAAAATAATAATGTTTCATTATTTCACAACCATTTTAGTCAGGAAGTCATTAATCTGTTTAATCTAAATCTTTCCACCTGGGTTTGTACCTGGCAAAACTAAGAAATAAAAACCTTCGTAAAATTAGAATTATAACATTCTTCAAAATTCATAAAAATAAAAATGTCTCATGTTCAAAAATAATATTTATTATCCTACCATATTCCCAGCTCTGTTCTAAGCCTATTGCATGTATTCATATAGTCAGTCTTCACTGACATGTTTTCACCACTAGGCATATGAAGATATTGAAAGGTAAAGTGGATTATTTAGAATCTTATAATTAGGAATTGGCGAGTAGGAGTCAGATTCCAGTACATACTCTCAAAACTGCTATGCTGTGCAAATTTCTATACCAGTACTAAGAAAGGAAGCAAAGTAACTTAATCTGCCATCTTGTAGAGCCAGGCATTGGGCCAGCTCTTTCCCACATTTTACCTTCTTAACATTAGGGCAGGTGTGTGCCAGGTGGTGGATGGCTTCAAGGCTCCTTTTGAGTCCACTTGTGTGACTATTTCTTGTCATTCAAGTTTCAGCTCAAATATACTCATCTCGAAGGAGCTTCCGGGGATATATCCAAACTTCCATATGTCTTACATTTTAGGACTTCTCAATCTACCAGAATTTTTTTTTTTTTACATATTTGCCTCCCTTTCTACATTGTGAGTCTCTATGGAACAGAGACTGTTTATAATTCTAGCAGCTGGTGCTTAATAAATGTGAGTTGAAGAAATTAGAAGGGAAAAAGGTCAATTAAATGTTAGTGGTGCACTATGTTAAATACCAAATTAAGATTTTTTTCCCTACTTTTTCAGATTTACCACTCTCTCCCTCCATTCTTCATCTGAAGATAGGAAATGTATATGTCTATTTTTTTTTTAAATTATAACACAGCTCTTAATGAAAATGGAGTAATAAAATTTCTAAATTTCCAGTTGGTGGTGTATCCTGTTAGCTCCACCTTCCTCAAATGTAGCGATCTAGTCAATGAAATCTCCCCCCTCTTCTCAGTTACTTCTAATACTGATGGAAGGTAAAAATACAGCTACACTACTCCTTCAGCTGTCTGTTCTCCTGTGTCTTTCCACATCACACTTCGACCATCCCACTTTACAACCACACAGCTGTTTTCTTCAGCTGGGGCAGGAAGGCAGGCAGAAGAGTGAAGTCATGCATTTCTGGTACTTCAGAGCCTAGTAATGTCTTGAAAAGTCCAAGAACAGAAAAGATCATGGTGCCCCCTTCAATCATGTAGACAATTACAAATAAGGACAATTCTTAAGCCTAGTGAATTTTGGATATATTTTACAATAACCAAAAATAAAAAATCATGCTTGTTTCTAAAACACATCCTCGGTTTTACCAGGTGATCTTGGTTCACCTCTGCTCTCGTTTCCTGCTGTCTGGTTTCAGTGTCCTTGTCCTTTTGGCTCTAGCTATTCTTATGCTAGCCTTTTAAATGGCCATTCATTCCACTTTCTGTCATCACACCAATCCTACCAAAGCACCCCTCTGATGTGTGAGCCAGTGTGCAGCATATTTCTTGGCACAATTAGGTGTTTAATAAATGTATGGGAGAGTGATGTCACTCACTCCTGCAAAACTCCCTTTTTACTACTTTTACATCACTCTGTATTCTGACTTCAATGTTCTTGTCTTATTTTCTATTGCTCCCTATTGGCTAGTTTTGCTCCTTCTAAACTAGCAGCTCTGTGTGCTATGGACACGTCCCATGCTGAGCTGTTTTACATGCATTCTCTCCTGTCTTTCTGGAGTGCTTTCTAATACTTTCTCTGTTGAATTTTGCCTTAAGTATCAAGGCACAGAGCTAACCCTTTCCTGCAGTGTTCCCTTCTTGCTGGGAAATCCAGTGACTCACCCCTCCCTCCCTTCCTCCCTCCCTCCCTTCCTTCCTTCCTTTGCAAAGATAATATGTAAAGTTGCCATATACCCCCCTAAGTTTCCCTGTTGTTAACATCTTACTAATGCAACAATAAGCATGGATGTATAAATATTTCTTCAAGATCCTGCTTTCAATTCTTTGGGGTTCATACCCAGAAATAAAATGCTAGATGACATAGTAATTCTATTTTTAACTTTTCAAGGAATTCCCATACTGTTTTTCATAGTCGTTGTACCATTTTTCTTTCTACCAACATTGCATGAAAATTCCAATTTGCCTATATCCTTATGCAAACTAGCTATTGTCTGTGTGTGTGTGTGTGTGTGTGTGTGTGTGTGAGTTTGATAGCAGTCCTCTTAATGAACATGAGGTGGCATCTCATTGTAGCTTTGATTTGCATTTCCCTAATTATTAGTGATGTTGAATGTTTTCTATGTAGTTCTTAGCCATTTATATATATTTTTGGAGAAAGATCTGTTCAAGTCCTTTACCCCATTTTAAAATCAATTTTTTTTATATATTGTCACGTTTTAGGGTCAGTTTACACATTCTGGATATTAATCCCCTGTCAGATATATCAATTGAAAACATTTTTTTTATTCATTCTGTGGAGTGCCTTTTTATATTGCTCATAGTGTCTTTTGATAAACAATTTTTAAAACTTTCCATGAAGTCCAGTTTGTCTATTTTTTTTTCTTTTGCTACCTGTGCCTTTGGTGTCATATCTAAGAAATAAATGCCAAATTCAAATTCCTGATGCTTCTATCCTGTATTTTCTTCTAAGAGTTTTACTGTTTAGGTTTTATGTTTAGATCCTCTCTTGGTTTTCTGTTAGCTTTTATATATGGTGTTAGGTGAAGGCCAACTTCATTTTTTTTGCATTCGTAGCTTTTCTATTTCTCTATGTGTATATGTTAATGTCAGTGCCACACTCTTTTGATTGTTATTGCTTTGTAGTAAGTTTTAAAATGAGGAATCAGGAGTCCTCTACATTTGTTCTTTTCTTTCCCCCTCTTTTTCATATCTTTATTGGTGTATTATATTTGTACAGAATGGTGGGAATCATTGTTACATATTCATACATGCACCTGATATAGCAATATAATTTGGCCAATATTATTCCCCAGTTTTTCCCCTGTCCTTAACCTCCTCCCTCCCTTTCCTCTAGCCTACTGATCTCCATTTAATTTTCCTCCACCCTACTGATCTCTCTTAACCTTTCTTTTCTTTTTTCCTCTTTAGCTTCCACATATGAGAAAAAAAATACAGTCTTTGACTTTCTGAGTTTGGATTATTTCACTTAACATAATTTTCTCGAGTCCCATTTGTTTTCCTGCAAATGACGTAATTTTATTTTTCTTTATGGTTGAATAAAACATCATTGGGTATATATACCACATTTTCTTTATCCATTTATCCTTCTGATAGACACCTAGGCTACTTTCACAGTTTGGCTATTGTGAATTGTACTGCTATAAACATGGTATGCATTTTTTCTTTTTTTCTAAGGTAGTTTTGTCTCTTCAAGGTCACTTGAGAATCCCTCCAAAGTAATTTATTTAAAATTTGTGCATGTCAAGTTTCACACTCATGCTGTTAATAAGATCCATGTGTTTTACCAATGTATAGTGTCACATGTCCACCAGACAGTGTCATACAGAACAGTTTCGCTGTCCTAAAAACACATTTCACTTCAGACACGTTCTACCATTTTCAGATTCCTGAAAACTACTCATTTGTTTGCTGTCCCCAATAGTTTTTTGCCCCCTTTTTTAGTTTTCTAGATAGAATCATGCAGTAGCCTTTTCTGAAAATCTGATTTTTCTTACAATATGAATTCAAGACTCATCCATATCTTTGCCCTTTTTGTCATTGCTCATTAGTTTTTTAACTAATAATAGTATGGAGGAGGACTTTCTATTCCAAATTTTATAACCCATACCTTCATAACCATCATCTGATACTATTTTCTCTCAGGTTGTCTGGTCACCCAGAGCTTTTTTCTGCTCTTCCTACACAGCATTCAGTTGTTTTCTTAGTGTCATGAGCGATTTAGTCCTCTCCCCTAACTTGTATATGCTGAGCAACAACACAACAGGACTTTTATTAGCATTTCAGGTTCCACCCGTCATTTTTTAGACTTTACCTTCCACATTTTTTAGATTTTATCTTCCACAGTACTCATTGAATTGACAAATAGTCAATATGGTGTTATGTAAGAGCTAGATTGCATACAAACCAACATAACTTGAAGTTCACACTATATTCAATGCTATATTCCATCCACTTGCATGTATATTTGTTTTCTATGCTCTTATGTTTAAAAAAAATATATTTGAAGGTCACTTCTAAAAAACGACCTGAAATCTGCGATGCATTCAATTTATGAAGAACACATGGTGTTTATACAAGCATTTCCAAATAGTACTATGCTAGTGAACCTTGATAATGTATGTCAGAGGTTTTTGGCACTAGCCCAGAACATCAGCATTACTATAAACAGTTGAAATATATTGTATGAAATTTATTTTCTCATAAAGTGTTGCATGGTCAGAATCATGGAGTTGGCTAGCCAGAGTAGAATCATTATCATGCATATTATTGGTAAAAGGAGCTGATATGTTCGTATATTAAGGGATTCACTTAAAAATTCTTAATATTAGTATAAAATTTAAATACTGAGATCTAAGAAAATAAAATCACTTTCTCCCTTTAATGCTTTTGAAGTTTTAAGTCCAGTGGGCATCAACCAGTATCATGCATGTTCCTTTGATTTTTTAAAAAAAGTATAGATATGGTAATGCAAATTTTATTTTTCTTCCATAGCAATCCACATCCAAACTGATTTGAGCATATCACCCTCCCTCCCCACAACACACACACTTTTTAAACATGTAGGATTAGAAAAAGACAAAAAAGGAAAAAGTCAATATTCAGAAAACAATATTGTGTTGATTTTAATTTAACGTCTGCCCAGTTTAAATGCACACTGTACCCAATAACATTTGGAAAGTCTTGAAACCTAGTAATGTTCTCAAGAGAACCCAACATATTGAATTAAAATTTAAGAAACCCATTACACGTCAATTCTATGTAAAATGAAAATGAAAATGTGTCAGATATTCATTCCTTTAGGTGCCTTGAGAACTTTCACCTGAACTATCCTCTGACTCTTTCTTTGTCCTCTTAGGTGGCCATGTTTGTGTTACAGCTGGGCAGTGCCACATTCCTGCTTACAGAGCCTGTGATCAGTGCAATGACAACTGGGGCTGCCACCCATGTTGTGACTTCGCAAGTCAAGTATCTTTTGGGAATAAAAATGCCATATATATCTGGACCACTTGGATTCTTTTATGTGAGTTTTCCAAATGTCTGTGTTCATATATATGGACTGTGTATTTTTTTCACGAAGAAGAATTTAGTTAATTACAGTACCGAAAATTTTCTATTTTATAGTAACTCGGGTTTAAATAGAATCTTGCCGAATATTTTAAATATGATTTATTGTGTGAAAGTACTTTAATCTGTAATATTTACCAGTTCTGGAAACAATTGAATGTGATATAATTTGGGGGCTCAATGAGAAAAAATAGCTTGGACGTTTTTACATGTGTGTGTGAAGCAGATATGCTGCCAACTTCTAATGGAAGCCATCTACTGAGTTGTGGCCCAGTTTAACACCAGTGCACTGTACCACAGTCTCTCAGGATTGTGAACCCCAGAAGGGATCAAAACAGAGGCTTGCTCAAAACTAGTGACTGTAGACCCAATAGCCAACAACCAGCTGTTCAAAGCCATCTGAACCCGAGAGAACATCTGCCCAGTTTCAAGACATTTCCATAATATAACATTCTCCTTTGCTCTTGATTTCTTTTTAAAGTTGACCTAAAATCTGTGACTCCTTGCATTCAATTGGAGCTTTATAAAAAGAAAAAATGTCCTGATGATTAACTTAATAGTGAGCAACTTTCATTTTCCTTAACTTTATACGTTGCTGTAAACTTAATGACATTAATGTTTTATAACAAGAATATTGCCGTCCTTAAACTTTTTAAATCTGTATGGTTGAATAGTAGCTTGATACATGGAAGTACAATTACTTACTGATATAATTAGTGTTATTGAGGTGTTTTTTGGTGTTACCCTATTATACATGGTTCTAGGAGGATTCTATTTATTTGTATATTCTTTCTGTGTCACTGATTATGAGGATAAGTTCCTCTTAATGGAGTTAACCGACCAAAAGGATATAATATCTTTTTTTTTGTCAAATTTCAATCTGAAAAGTTGCACAGATTATTAATTTACTCTGACTTTATTGTTGTCAACTCTGGCGACTTCTATTTAAAAAAAATCTCCAGTTTTAATAAGTGAAAAAATGATGTCAACTGATTAGGTGGTTAAATAGTTAAGAATGATAGTAATTGGCAACACAGAAATGGAAACCAATTATAAAATTTTGTGACTTAGGTAATATCTGGATCAATGATTCATTCATAATAAGAAAGCTTAAAACCAAAACAAGGAAACTGGAACTGGGCCTGGAAGCAGCATAATTTCAAGCTTCAGCTCAAACAAAAACAGACCAAAGTAGCTGTAAGCTGTCAGATGACTGGCTGAGAGTTAAGACTTTCACTGGCACCATTTCTATGAGACAGAAGAAAATCAGTGAAGATTCTCTCTTGACCTATCTGGAAAAAATGTATTTGCCTGTGCATGTGCATTATAGAAAATGCCTGCAGGTTATAGCTTGGTCTCTTTAGTCATATATACAGATAGTGATCTTTCTTTTCACAAATAGTGTTAAAGAAGCAGGGTAGCCTGATATGGGAATGACGTCTTTTTTTTTTTTTTTTAGCTTGTTTCTATTATGACACTGTATATGACTGTTATATGAAAATGTTTTATGTTAGTTTTTTTTTTCATTTTGTTTTCCAGTGAAGTAGACTGGAAGTTATTTTATTTTGATATTATAGGTCCAATATCATATGACTTTGGGAAATCTTTTGTGTGACTTCACACTCAAACTAAATCAAATTTAAGAATAATTTTATACTCCTGACTTTAAATTCACATTGCTATTCGTATAAGTGACTGTGTTTTGTGCTGATGAAAAAAAAAATGCAAAAACGTTGTTCTTTCTTTTCAGTTGCAGATCCCTGCACTGTTCAGCTGTTAGGAATGGGGCTTTGTTTTTCACCACTGTGTCAGTAGATGCTGGTTTTGCAATGTCAAAAATTGTGGTGAACTTTAGATTGAAAAAAAATTTTACATCATACATAATTTACACTGGGATATAAAATGAGCTCTGGTATATTTACATTATCAGTAAATCAAAACTTTCTCCTGAACAGTTTAGGTGGTACCTGAAGGAGTAGTGCTGAACTCAGCATGTAGATAAAGGGCAGAGGACATCATAGAGGTCTTGATCATCAAGTCCAAGGCTCTAGAGAAGAGTAACACAATTGGGGGAATTTTCACCTTTTTTATATATTGACTATGCATCTTGCTTCTGCAGTTTGACCACTATTATATCCCCTCTGAAAGCTATTCAGGCCAATGAGAGATTAAGAACATATAACTGATATTTCTTGGAGCAGAAGTTACTATCTAGACTAATACTCTTGCACAACGAGTCCATCACAAATCCTAGTAACCTCGGTAGGACAGACCTCTTTTGTCAAAAGAATTCAGGTTCTGTCAACCAAAGTGTTCATTAACTAATTCTGGTAGCAGCCATCATTCTGTCAACATAGAGAAAACATGACTTTCTACATTCTTTCTGTTGCCAGATTGGGACCTGCAGGTTGGGATTGCTTCCTTGCTACTGTGATGATTTCTACAGTGTCTTCTTTCTGGGGGATCCTTAATTCTAGGCTATTCTAGGTTCTCTGCTTTGAATATGTCAAGTTTCCATCCATTTGGTTTCTCTGGGCTGACAGATGTGCTTGTCTTGGTGGAACATTTTTAGGGAGCAATTGAAGTCAGATATAGGAAGTTGTGTAGTCTCAGTTCTACCCTCTTAGGTGCAGATTAAGTATCTAATAGCTTGAGGGATTGACATGGCATATCTCTCCCTACATTCTACCATTTGAATCTGGAGTGTCCCCCAGGGGCCCATGTGTTAAAGGCCTGGTCACCAGTCCATGGTGCTCTAGGAGGTGGTAAAACCTTTAGCAAGTGGGTCTGAGTGGGAGGTCTTCTGGTCATTGGGGCTACATCTTCAAAGGGTATCATGGGGCCCCAGTCTTTTCATATCTCTCCTATGACCCTCCTATGTCCCTAAAGAATGGATGTGTAATTAGACCTAATAGACATTTTTTCATTTCAGCTTTTCCTGCTTCCTTTAGCCTTAGTTCTACTTTTCCCTCTGTTCTTCAAGATATTTTTTTCCCTCAATTCTTAGAAATTTGGAAACTCTCTTTAAAAAAAATGTTTTCTTCCTAGTGACTTTGAAGAATATTTCAATACATTCTTCTTCTGTTTTGAGTAAAAATCAACTTTTTTTTCTGAGTTAAATTTTAGCTCTGATGATTTGTGTAGGGTGTATACAATCAGACTCTAACTGATTGGTAATTTTTCTCCCTGTAAGGTGGGTACAGGAGAAAGAACTTCACAACAAGAGAAGCCCAGATTCAGATCACAGCTCAAGTCATGACCACAGCAAATGACTGAGTGTCTTTAACTTCCGTTGCCTGTTCTGTAAATTGATGATAATTACACCTGATGGTGTTCATTCTCAAAATGAAATGTCTGGAATGTTAAATGGAAGCCATTAGATTTTTACTAGCAGTGAAGGTTTGGATATAACAAATTGCAGATTTTAAATGTGTCACTTAAGCGATAAATACTAATGCTTATCCTCTACAGATGACTCTTAATTAGATAAACAAAATAAGACAACAAAAAATGAGATTATATGATCTTTGAAACTTAAATGTCAAGGTGACCTGAAAATTTATAACACTTAGAAATAGTTCTGCTCTTAATGAGGGGTGCTTATCAGAATTGAAGAAATGCTATTATTTTCATTTGCAAATATTTCCATTGATTCAGCTCAAAATTCCCTCAGCATTTATAATGTCATATAATAACACATAAACAATTCTATAATATATTTAAGAATAAACAGAAACAATAATATTATAGGGTCACAGTGTCTTGGAATCTTTGCTCACTGTTTAAATCATTCTATTTTTATTGTCCTGAAGATTCAAATATTTGACTGACAACTTGTTTGTCCACACAAATAAGAGGGAAAAGTTTAATTCTTTAGAATTAAAGGATCTAATCAAGAGATGTAAAGTATCTGTTTATTAGAAAGGATGCTTTCCCCAAGAGGCACAATAAAAGTTACAAAAATTCCTAGCTCACATTAACACATGTGGATTTCTTTGAGATGGCGCCAGTGTCTCAGCCTGCAGCAGCCTATGATAAATTTGGCAGAACTAGCCACTGGCATGGCTTTATATGAGTATCCTTCTAAGTAATTATGCACAGTTCTGTGCATTAAAACTAAGAGCAAAAGGCAAGCTTGGCAATATATTCAACTACCCTTCTTGGAAGTTTTATTTCCCTCCTTAAAAATGGGAAGTTTCAGAACTGGGAAACAACTGCATTTCCACTCACACCCCTGCCGCATAAGCAAAGTACTTTTTGAGTTTGGACTGCAAAGACTGCAAAGCAAGAATTAAGAATGTTAATAAAGTGGAATCGAAACATCAGAAGGAAATCAGAGCCTGTGAAGCAGTTTCTTTTATAGAGAATGAGATCACAATTAAATATGTACAAATGAGATTTCTATGTGCAGAACAAATCTTCTTTGAGGATATAGGCCCCGTGGGATTTCTGAGTCAATAACACACTTTGGTGCTTTATGAAATCCCATATTTTCTTTGCAGATATTGTGATGTTTCTACTGTGACTTGCAAGGATGTGCAATCTACCTTGAAAAATGGACACAATAATTTGAAAGACAGAAAAAGAAAAGATTCATTTGAAGCTTGATTCAATCAGTGATTCAGGGGATACAAAATGGGACAGGTTTCATTTGGATGTGGAACCATTATATGGAAATTTATGGCAAAGGTTACTTTCAAATTAGAAAGGAAATATTTTTGCAACTTGACCATTTGGACTCTTTCTATCCCCCCACTCTTCCCTGAAAAAATGCATCACCACAAAACCCAATGCTCAAGTAGTTCAAATTGAACTCATTTTTCTAAACAAGGGTTGGCTGGATGCCACCTGGGCCTTGGCATGCTTGATTGTATGTTTGTGTACCCATGTTGTCTTTAGCTGTTTAATATACCATGCTTCCCCCAGACCACATTCTGGCCTGAGACCTAATTTATCCCTTGAAGCAATAGCAAATGAATTTATTTCCAGTATAAGATATAGTTATTGAGCAGAAATTTGGATATAATGATGTAAAAACTTATAGAATGTTGTTTTTTCCCCCCTTCCTGTTAGGATTTGGTTTGTACTGATGAAAATTCTGCTTGAGATTGATATTTTATTGAATATTTCTCTATTTGTGTTTACTAATTTCGGAGGGGGAGGGATTTTGAAAGCTTCATCTTATCAATGTCCATCCTAAAATATCTGCTGTTGTAATGATAGGTAGACCAAGTTCATAGGGGATATCAAAATCTTATGCACAGGGACAACTTGTGCAAACATCTATTTGGGAAAGATCAGAGATGGCTTTAGGGATCTAGAGGCAGGTTTGTAAAGTTCAGATTGAAATATAATCAACTTGAAAGGGATTAGGAGAAGTCATACATGGGCAATTGTGGCTCAGGTTTAAAGGCACCAAGCAGGTAGAAACTACCTTAAATATTCAACAAGATAATGGGGGAGATTTAATAAACTATACAAATAGGAAGAGATTGGCATGCATTCTAGATTAAATAATCACTAAAAAATATTCAATAAATATTCATTGACCATTCATGGTCACTGGGGATGCAGTGAGAAATAATATTCTTATGAAATTTTATTGAAATACTGAAGAGAGATACAGACTAAGGTAGGAAGAGACAAATTGGTAAGCAAGATGCTCACATAAATGATGCTGTGATTGAAAGGGGGGGCTGTGTGATAGGGCAAAAAGGGTGGGATTGCTTAGATAAGGTGGTGAGAGAAGTTCATTTGGAGAGTGAGAGTTTGACTGAAGGCCAGAAAGGTGATAGACCCAGCAGTGAAAGGAATTTGGGTTGAGTGTTCCAGGTGGCAGGAAAAGCAGATGTAAAGGCTCTGAGAAGATACAAGCTTCATAGGTTGGATGGACAGATAGAATAATTTTAGTCTGAAAATTCTTTCTCATGGAATTTCATCAACTCTGTTATTCATCAAGTCCTGCATTCTGGCTATGAGAGCAGACTTTATTCTTGTTTTACTTAGGTAGCCAGCAGAACCAAGTGTTGATAGGGAGACTGACCAAAAACTACACTCCAGGTTCACTGTCTTAATTTTTGTGTGTCTGTAAGAAATTTATGTAAGCTCTGAGCCTTATTTCCCTCACATTAAATGGAAGTAATAATGCTCATCTTGAGAAATTAAATGTCATTGCATATCAGATGATCAACACAGTGCCTAGATATAGTAATTTTCCCATTGCTTCTTCCACAATCTGCCCCTCCCAACCACACTCTGTAGATAGAAATTGACTTTCACCACATATCATAATATGCAACTAGGTGGATTATGTAATAAAATTTATTCATCATAGGATGTGATAGGAGTTACAATGAGTAAAATGATTTATTTAGTGTTACTACCTTTGTCTCATTTAAAAAGATAATCTTTCTAAAACAAAAAAAAATCCCAATTGTAATGAATTTAACAAAATCATGTTACATGCGTATATGAACATGCCACAGGGAATTTTGCCCTTATATATATATATATAGAAAGTACCAATAAATAATGAATAAATAAATAAGGGAAAGGAAAATTAATAGAGTAGAAGCAGGAGAATAGGAAGAGTGAGGAGGGGAAGGAAAATAGGAAACAGGGATTGAAATCAAGACTATATGTATGTATGGTTTTATCAAAATGAACCCAGCTACTATGTATAATTACAATGCTATAATTAAAAAGTCCATATTTTTAGAAACGTATCTGTCATGAATTGTGCCAAATACATTTTTACACTGAAGTTTGCAGGTATGGTAGCAAGGATATATGAATGTTACCATTTTTGTTTAGAAATAAACAAAATTTTTTGGTTGATGACTGACTCAAAGCCATACATTGAGAACTAAGAGTAGTAGATTGAGGATTAGCAATCTAGTACAGTAGCATACTGACATTGTGACAGTTTTCTGATTTTACTAACACTCTGTTGTTTCTCTAGTAAAACAAAACTTATTGAGACATGTTATGGTTTAGACATGAGGGTTCCCCAAAAGCTCATGGGTAAGAAATGATAGAAAGTTTAGAGTTGAAATGACTGCATTATGAGAGTTTTAACCTAATCCATGCATTAATCCCCTGATAGGGTCTGACAGGGTGGGTAACAGTGGCTGGAGGAGGTGGGTCATTGAGGTTGTACCTTGGGGTTTATATTTTGTCTGTGGTAAGGAGAACTCTCTTTCTACTTCCTGATGCAATGTTTTAAGCTGCTTTACTCTACCATGCTCTTCCGACATGATGGTCTTTCTCACCTCTACCCCAGAGCAACAGAACCGGCCATCTACGGACTGAGACTTTCTGAAACTTCAAGCCCCCAAATAAACTTCTCCTCCTCTAATTATTCTTGTCAAGTCTTTGGTCACAACAGTGATAAAACTGACGAAAACATGACAGATCCTTAATAGAAAAATAACAAAGGACTAATAATTAATAATGTCAAAGGATTTGATGTTTTTATTTGGCATATAAATAATACATTTCAATAGTCTTTGTGGTTCCTTTAGAGTGAGTTCATCATTATTATTAAAGAATTATTATCAATGATGTCATTAGACTTTGAAATTTTAAAATATTTTTTTCCTTATAAAAATTTTATTGCAGCAACCAGAATGCTGGGAAAAGAGATATTTTGGTTTATGGAAATTTGGGGGTTAGTTGAGTATTGAGCAGAAAGTCCACTAAGTTTTTATTTTCTAAAAATATAAAATCTTTCTCTTTGCATTGTGTAATTTAACACAGTGGACACACTTTAAATTTTCCTTCCTCCACAGGTGTTTCTATACTGGACCTTATTTAGAACTCAGTAATAGTTATGCAATGAAGAAATATTGAATACAGGTGACCCCAGGAAGGGCTTTATTTTTTCTTAAGCAAATGTTGCCTGTGAGATTTTTCAGTGTTCAATTTGTTCAATTCTTATGAAATTTCAGTTTTTAAACATTGAACTTACTAGACTATTGAGCATTGAAATTATTTGGATCAGATAAACTATATCAAATACATGGATTACTTGAAATTTACTATAATGTTATCTTTAGTGTTTAGCTCAATGTCTTGCACAAAATAGAACCTCAATAAACGTGAAATAAATGAGTACATGATAAATACAAATTCCCCTAATATGATATAGTTGAGGTATTGATAGTTGGAAAATAAGCTCAGTCCTTTCTCTACTAGTCATTTTGCTTATTCAAAGTAAAATCTACCCTATTGATAGATTTATTTTTACTATTGCCATCTTATGCCAGAACACTCATTCATTCAACAATATTTATTGGATCTTGTTTTGAATATCCAATACTCAACATTTATAGACTTTCTTTTAGACATTGTTCTAGAAATTGAGACTTGATGGGAAAAAAAAACTTATAAAGGATTTCCAAATCAGATAAAAATACATTATGTGGGCTGGGGATGTGGCTCAAGCGGTAGCGCGCTCGCCTGGCATGCGTGCGGCCCGGGTTCGATCCTCAGCACCACATACAAAACGAAGATGTTGTATCCCCCGATAACTAAAAAATAAATATTAAAATTTAAAAAAAATACATTATGTAAATATAATGTGTATACATATGTATGTGTCCATGTATGTGTGCAATTCCCCACTAAATGCTGCAGAAAAGTTTCACCTCTAAAGAAAATAACAATAATAAATACTAAGATAATAAAAAATAAGGGGAGGGGCATAAAAATTAATAGAAGAAAAAATAGTGGAGTAGACAAAGCAGAATATAGGGAAAGGTTGAGATAGGAAAAGACAATGGAATGAATCTGACCTAACTTTCTTATGTATGTATATGAATATACACAGTGAATCTCACCATCATGTACATCCATCCACAAGACACTAATTTTTTAAAAAAACTATAAGCTAATAGAATGATCAGTAGAGCATAGGGAAGGGAGTAGGGGAGGGAGAGGGGAGTGAAAGGGGAAATACTGGGGACTGAATCAGAACAAATTACATTCCATGCTTTTATAATTATGTCAAAATGAATCCTATTGTTATATATAACTAAAAAGAACCAATTAAAAATCAATCAATACCTGTACTATGGGTATTTTTTAAAAATCTCAAAATGGATTTCTTTCTGAATACTAATATTTTTCCATTTTATTTCATTATAATAAATGGTCAATTTAATGAACTAGTGCGATAGTCTCAAAATGATCTGAACTCCAGATAGAGCCCTAATATCCAGAGTATACAAAGAACTCAAAAAATTAAACAATAAGATAACAAATAACCCTATCAACAAATGGGCCAAGGACCTGAACAGACACTTCTCAGAGGAGGACATACAATCAATCAATAAGTACATGAAAAAATGCTCACCATCTCTAGCAGTCAGAGAAATGCAAATCAAAACCACCCTAAGATACCATCTCACTCCAGTAAGATTGGCAGCCATTATGAAGTCAAACAACAATAAGTGCTGGCGAGGATGTGGGGAAAAGGGTACACTTGTACATTGCTGGTGGGACTGCAAATTGGTGCGGCCAATATGGAAAGCAGTATGGAGATTCCTGGGAAAGCTGGGAATGGAACCACCATTTGACCCAGCTATCGCCCTTCTCGGTCTATTCCCTGAGGACCTTAAAAGAGCATACTATAGGGATACTGCCACATCAATGATCATAGCAGCACAATTCAAATAGCTAGACTCTGGAATCAACCTAGATGCCCTTCAATAGATGAATGGATTAAAAAACTGTGGCATTTATACACAATGGAGTATTACGCAGCACTAAAAAATGACAAAATCATGGATTTTGCAGGGAAATGGATGGCATTAGAGCAGATTATGCTAAGTGAAGCTAGCCAATCCTTAAAAAACAAATGCCAAATGTCTTCTTTGATATAAAGAGAGCAACTAAGAACAGAACAGGGAAGAAGAGCATGAGGAAAAGATTAACATTAAACAGAGACGAGTGGGGGGAGAGAAAGGGAGAGAGAAGGGAAACTATGGAAATGGAAGGAGACCCTCATTGTTACACAAAATTACATATAAGAGTTTGTGAGGGGAAAGGGGAAAAAAAACAAGGGAGAGAATTAAACAACAGCAGATGGGGTAGAGAGGGAAGATGAGAGGGAAGGGGAGGGGGGATAGTAGGGGATAGGAAAGGTAGCAGAATACAGCAGTCATTAATATGGTATTATGTAAAAATGTGGATGTGTAACTGATGTGATTCTGCAACTTGTATTTGGGGCAAAAATGGGAGTTCATAACCCACTTGAATCAAATGTATGAAAGATGATATGTCATGAGCTTTGTAATGTTTTGAACAACCAATAAAAAAAATGATCTGAACTCCTATTTTATTAAATAGATCAGTCAGGTTTGACATAAAAGCTTTCTTATTTATCCAAACAGATATACACATTACCTTTGCTTCTCAGAGATCTGGAAAGCAAATAAAGATCCCCAATAAGAAGTTTTATGTACTGGGGCTTAGTGCATAATAGCATACTTGGATGAGTGGATTTATACCAGAAATGAGAAGTTTATTGTGTGCTTAGGATGCCTCAAACTATATTAAGTGAGGGTATATAAGTGTGTGCATGTGTGTCTGTCCTGGCTCTATCTCTGTAGGCCACCCATCTCTTGTGAGCCAGTTTGCTTGTGACTTCTCTCTGTGGGTCCACATGACAGTCATTAGAACAATACTCCTCATCAGCCTGCTTTTCTTTCGTGTTCTTCACGCTGATTGCAATGAGCCTTTGCCCACCCCCCTCACGTTCTTCTAGAGCATATCATGTAAAACATGCTTTGTTGGATGAGCTATAGTTTACTCCAGTCCGACAATTAAAACTCTGTATTTTTTTTTTCATTCCTTTCATTCTGGGGTGGCCATTTTTATTACTGCAAACACATGTTCTTGAAATGCACATTACAGCAAATTTGGTATGGCTTGGGAGTTTTGCCTATTTCCCAAATTTCTTACACAGGCACTCTCATGGCATACTTTTAATACCATGGGGAAACAAAAAACATAAAGAAGAGTTCTTTAAATGCTCTGCAACATTTAAATGTTTGGCTTTTTCCTGACAAGTCATTTGAATAACTGTCTCAATTTTATCCTCAGATCATGATAAACCGTCAGAAAGCCATATATTTTGACATAATTGTTTTGACATCACCCTTAACCCCACAACCTGTGGGATATATTTCATTGAGTAGAATTTTGGATGGGCTATGAGTAACTAGGAGAAATGGATCTTGATACTTCAATTGTAGGAATGCTGCAAATAATTATCATCCACAATGTAGATCAATAGGCAAAATATTATCTGCATCTCAGATAACTTTGATATTGTAGTATCAAATTTTCTTTCTAAGTGGTGTAGAATAAAGTAGTATATTTTGAAAACAATAAGTATAACTACTTGGCCTCTGGTTCATTTCTTAATGTATGGTTATGGGACTGATGGTTTGCTGTTAATGGTATGGCTAAGACCATTACTCTGGTCCTTTTCACCCAGTGAGACTTCATTTTTAACAGAGTACATTTTCTTTGTTTGAAGTTTTAGAAAGTTAATAAGCATGTTCAATAGATAGAATTCATCTTGGATAGCCTGATGCATCCACTTTACAGAAGGTGTTCCTCTCATCCCTGGACCAGATAGGCTTAGTTCTTGAATTAGGAAACCTACTGAGCAAATTTTAAGAGATACTAATGAATGTAGTCTAGATTATTTTACCTATATTCTACATAATATTTTGACCCAATATTTTGGGTGTAGTCAACTTATATTTGAGATGTTAAGCATAAAGAACAAAGAACACCAGTAAGTTGTACTACTGTAAGAATAACTTACATATTGAAATGAAAAACTTGTTTTTTGTCTTCTGAAAGGAGACTTGAGCAAATCTGTGGACAAATAGAAATGAAGTTATGAGAACTGCATTCAGGATTTCCAAGAGAAAGAAGAGGGGAGAAAAGGGTGAAAATAAGCATTTAAGGCTTATTTAACACCTTTAGAATTATAGGTGATCAATCCTCATAAGAGAGAATATGCAAGATACAGACAGGCACAGACATCTTATGCAGACCCTAGAATTTCTAGAATATTACTATTATAGAAATATCCATATGTAGATATTTAAAGCATAAATTTTATGTTACAAAAGATATGATTAGTTTGTAGAGCTACCATAACAAGTATCTCCTACTGGGTGGCTTAAACAAGAGCAACAAAACATTTTTTACAGACTTAGAGGCTTGAAGTCCAAAGTAAAGCTTTTGGGAGATTGATTTCTTCTGAAACCTCTTGTTGCCTTGCAGATTGCTGCCTTTAAGTTACATTCTCACATTTTTTCCTTTAAAAATTATTTTTGTCAGTACATTATAATTGTTCATAATGATGGGATTCATTATACCATACTCATGCATGCATATAATTTTATTACTCTTATTCCTCTCCCTTCTTCACTCCCCCTGATTGGCTTGCTGTACTCTACTGATCTCTCTTATATTATTATTTTAATTAGTGCATTATAATTACATATACAAGTGGGATTCATTGTGGTATGTTTATACATCATATGATTTTTGTGTGTGTGCATGCACATCTGCATCCTGATCTCTTCTTATAATAATACAAGTTATATTGAATGAACACCCACCCATATGACCTCATTTTATCTTAATTACTGCTTTAAAGCTACTCTCTCCAAATACAGTCACATTATGAGCTACTGTGGGACCTCAAAATATGAACTTGACATTAATTTGGGGAAGAACTCAGTTCAGCCCATAACACTATCAACTCATACACACTTACCTGCAAGTTGTTTTTTCTACTCATCATCAGATCAGGAAGGCCTTTCCATGACAATAAAAATGAGTTTTGTCTAAAGGAATGTCTTTAGTGAATGTAGACTATTGTATATATGAAAGTGACCAAAATACTTCCCTTTTGCTCTACTGTTTAAATGAGTTTAATTTCCTCTCTCCCTGCCTCCCTCTTTCCTTCCTTTCTTTCTTTCTGCTATTTTAAACACTGGTTCCATGTAATAAGTTCTTCCTTGCAATAAGGTCTTTTCACACAAGTCTAATTATGTCAATAGGCTAATTTTCTTAAAGTGGGGCTGCTGGGGCAAAAAATAGAATATTTCAAGTTTTTGATGTTTTATCAGGATCACTTAAAGAGTATACCAGTATACCAGTCATATGGGTAGTGTAGAAGATTTCTCATTTCTTCCTCCAAATTTTACCAGCATCAAGTATTATTACTTAAAAATCACTAATAATTTGATAGAAGAAAAATATGATTTTTACTGTTTGAATTTATATTTCTCAATGACTACTGTGTTTTAGCTCTTTGTTTATATGTTTATTGGTCCTTTCTTTTGTTGGTTATGTCTTCTGCCCATTTTAATGCCTACTTTTTCTGTGACTTCAATTTTTATATTTAACCCTTTTAATCTAGAATTTATTTCATGTCACTTAATTTTGTTTCAAACATGGGTTATTGGATAATCTTTTCTATAATGCAATTAATATCTTTCTGGGCTTTCATATGTTTTCTCTTTTTTCTTTCAGATTTTAATACTAGTATCATATTATCAATTACTCTGCATTTATGTTTTATAATATAAGCTCACAAATATTCTCCTTCAAAGTTTTCTTATTCTTATGCATTTAATACTCTATATGAATTTGAGAATTGTTGTTATTTTTCTAATTAGAAAAATTTGTATGTGGTGCTGAGGATCGAACCTGGGCCGCAAGCATGCCAGGCGAGCGCGCTACCTCTTGAGCCACATCCCCAGCCCCTAATTAGAAAAATTTGGTTGGGTTTCTTTATATCAAATGTTCAGGTAGAGATAGGATTGGATTTAGGTTAGTTATTTTTTTTTCCCCTTTAGTACTCAATTTAGAATTTTTAAAAATCTTGCCCCATCTTTTTTATGCTGCTAGATAAGATGCTTATATAATTATCAACAGGACCCTAAGTTGTTGAAAAAAATATATTTGACACTTAGTTGAATAAACATAAACTTTTAATTTTAGAAACATCTTTAATTTTTTTTCTTTTCCATGATTAATTCTTACATTTATTTCATTATCCTAACTTACCAAAATCAAGTGTCTGATGTTAGTAGATTGTATCTTCTTTCTAATAGAAAGCTCATTCTTTAATGTCAGCATGATTTCACATAGGCCTGCTTTTTTTTATTTTTTTTATTTTTTAATTTTTTATTGTGGGTTGTTCAAAACATTACAAATTTATTGACATATCATATTCGACACTTTGATTCAAGTGGGTTATGAACTCCCACCTTCACCCCATACACAGATTGCAGAATCACATCAGTTACACATCCATTGATTTACAAATTGCCATACTAGTGTCTGTTGTGCTCCGCTGCCTTTCCCATCCTCCACCCTCCCCCCTCCCCACCTCTCCCCTCCCCTCCCCTCCTCTCTCTCTACC
>NW_026000093.1:38580164-38638297 GCF_001458135.2 Marmota marmota marmota
GGGTGGCAGCTCTGCTCCGCCCCCTCTCCAATTGGGGTCACACGGTCACCACGCTGGCGAGCCGCTGGGCCTGCTCCGGGCGCTCATAGGCCTGCTTTTAAAGACAAACAATTGTATTGGTTTCTGACCGTATTTTTCGGGAAATCTTATACTCTTCTCTCCACATTCTATGCCGGAGTTATATTGCCTTTTGACAAAACATTTTATTCAGATTCCTTCTCACTCACCTATCTCCTTCCTATCTTTAACCTGGTTAATTCCCACTTATCTTACTTGGCAAGGGTTCATCTCTAAGTTATACATTTCAGATACCCCTTCCATATCTATAGCATCATATTGTGCTAGTTAACATTTTAATTAGCAATTCCTACACTAGACCATATACTCTGTGGATACTAAGGCTGCACATAAGTTGTTCCTCATTGTAAATGTAGCACTGACATAGTGCTTGGCATAAATATGTTGCAATAGACAAATAAATAAATGCTGAGTGACTAAGAACATGGTAATATTTTACATGAAGCCAAACATCTGATGTCCATTAAATACCAGTTCTTAACTCCTTTATGTGTGACTTATGTGTGTGTTTGGTTCTGGCTTTGAGGAGAAGTGGTGGGGTCAAAGGTAAAGGGTCTATAGGCCTCTTGCTGCTCTTAATGCTGAATCTACATATAACTAATGAGTCGTAGAACTTCTACCTTTTAAGTGCTAGGGAAAAAGCCAGAAGAGTCATTCTTTCCAGTAGTGTCCTTGTGTAGGTGGGAGCAAACTCTGAGTCTGATGGAATAATCAAAAGCAATTTTGTACATGCACATGAACATGTAGCTTTGCTCTACTTCTCCTTCTACATTCTCACCTCCCAGTCATTAAGACCTTTTTATAAAACAGCATTGAATTTATTTTGGGCCAGATTTCCATACTGGTATATTGTGGGAGACCCTGGATTTTTTTTTTGTTTATTTTTTTCTCATTCCTGTAGATTTATGCGTACGTCTTTGAAAACATCAAGTCTGTCCGACTGGAAGCACTGCTCTTGTCTTTGCTGAGCATCGTGGTCCTTGTTCTTGTTAAGGAGCTGAATGAACAATTTAAAAGGAAAATTAAAGTTGTTCTTCCTGTCGATTTAGTTTTGGTAAGTATGAAATCAACATTTAGCTTTCTGCTATCCAGAGCCTGTCCTTGGTTGGGGTAATCGGCAGATGCTTACTATATTGTCTACAGTAACCCATAACTACTCCTGGGTCTCATTAAAGTAGAGCTAATTTGCGTGGCTATACATTAATGTAAGAACAGGAAACATTTTGAGTCAATAATTTTAAAAAGGAGGCACACATGTTCTCAATTTACACAGCATTTCTCATATGCCTTTAATTTTTTACATAAATAAGAGAACATATAATCTAGGATCTCAAAGAGATATTTCTAAGGGTGAGACTCAAAAGATGTCTGTCATGATCCTATGTAAAGCAATAAAATATGATACCACCTCCTACCAATACAACATCTGTATGATATATAGAGAAATATTATCAACTAAAATTTTTCTGCTAATGATTATTAGTTTGTTTATACTTGTTACCGACATAATTTTGTCTTACTGAAAGGATGCTCATGATTTTCATTGGTAGGGCAGGCTCTTTAAAAATTAGTTTGTTGTTGTTGTACCTGGCAAAGCAGTACAATATAATTTGCTCCCAAGGCTTGTGGCATGAAAATATATGTTTTGAAAATTTAAGCACCTTTAATGGGAACCTTAACTAAACAAAGTGTCAAATTGAAATATTAACACAACCACTTCTAATAAATCTACTAATTTATTCAGAGCTTTATGGCATTTGTGTTATATACACACACATATCTTACAAATACTGTCTAAATAATTTCAATTATTTTTAAAATATCCTTTTATAATGTTGAATATTGTAGGTTTAGGACTATAAAAGACAAGAACATTGGAAGCTGCCTCTGTAGGGCACAATTCATTTCTACAGAACTGAGATGGAGGCCAAGTATGATGCTATACTCTTGACACTTCAGTGAGATACACATTAATAAATGTGAGCTACATATGTGTGTGCATATTTCAAATGAGCCATAGATCTCAGAGTGCCACAATCATTAGCTTTCATAGTAATAATTCTGAAACATACATCATTTCTCAAAGTCCTACAGATATTGAGAAATGCCTATCTTGGGAAGCTATACAGTATAAGTTTCCATAAAATCAAAAATTGAAAATAACCCTGGGGGAAGGCTCTTAAGCTCATAATAAGTTGAAATTTTCTGAAAAAATAGTAAGAACTATTCGTAAAATAAAAGATATTCCATATACAGTGTGACAGTTATAAGACCCATGGCAAATTCTGAAAGGCTAATTCAATGATTTAAAATATTACTATCATACCAAAAGTACTGGTAAAAGCTCAACTATTTAAAAATCACAGATCAAAATGTTAAGTAAAACAGGAGTGGTTTTCTATCTTGACTAATGTACCCTAGTAATGACCTTGAAAACCAGGGTACGGTGGAGAATTCTCCCACTTCTTTGAGCTGTGCTAGAATGTGGTGGCCTGAGGAGAGAGCCTCTTGGCTTGCTCCTTGATTCACCTGAATATGTGTGAATATTCCTGCTCTAGTGTCTAAACTCCAAACAGTTCCCCAAGACATAACAAGTGTGTCTTGGCTTTCCTTGGGCTACCCTAGTAAGATAGTCCTAGGGAAATGGACACATGGACAGAGGGCCATTTGGGCATGAAATAATATATTCCTCAGTTCCATACTGTAGATCAAAAAGAGAGGTACAGTACGAGTTGGGCACATCTTCCTGTCTCAATAGAACTCCCATTTATGGAGTAGGCTAGAGATGGAGGAGGGCAAGATTGGAATCATTAAAACACTGCCCCCCCCAGCAGGATCTCCTAATGACTGAGTGTAAGGGTGGCACTGGCCTTATACACACATATGATATTAAATAACACTGAAGAAGGACCAAAGACTCAACTGATAAAGAAATACAGTGAGGAAGTAAGACACTGTCTGAAAGGCTAATTCTATGATTTAAAATATTACTATCATATTAAAATATTTATAAAATTCAACAATATAATCTGTTAGCAGTTTTATAGATTTTTCTGTTTATTAAAATATTCAAAAGGTGGTTCTTTTCCCAGTTTTACAAGGAATCTCCATACTGCTTTCCATATTGACTGCACCATTTTGCAGTCCCACCAGCAATGTATGAGTGTGCCTTTTCCCCCACATCCTCACCAACACTTATTGTTGTTTGTATTCTTAATAGCTTCCATTCTGACTGGAGTGAGATGAAATCTTTAAAAAAAATTCTCAAGACATATGTATACCTAATTAAAATAAATAAACAAATACATTTATAAAAATGTCCTCAATACGTTTGGCTTTTTAAGCCCACTTAATAATTTAGAAACGTATTCAGTTAAATATCAACAGACATGTACAGATAGGGGGAAAAACATACAAAATGGTTTCATTGGGCATTAATTGTTGGATATTCCTTATTTCATTAGTGTAACTATGTTATACTTTGTTTCTGCCCATGTGTATGGTAACTTGTACTCTAAGTATATAATTGGTTTATCTCTTTTAACGAGATAACCATTCCAAACTGATAACATAACCATGTAAAATTCTCAGTGTCTATTAAAATTATCCTAAACAGAGAGTGTGAAAATGGATGGAAAATAGTCACTTGGCATGGCTATAAAACACAGGCAGACTGGCTTGGAATGTGGGTTAAACATGATGATAGGTATAAGCAGAGAACAGGTGACCCTGCTTGGCATGTATCAGTAACAGCATGATAGGGTGTCCAAAGCTCCACAGGGGTCATTTAAAAAGCATGGATCCAATGGGCAGTGAACCAACGTTTTACTTCAAGATACAGTAAAAGTTCAAAATTCACAAATTATTTACAAAATTGTAAATCATCATTTGTTACTAACATAGATTAGAGATATTAATCCACACTTCAAACTCCTGAGAGGTTGTCTTCATGGAGGGAAAATATGCTGTTTTACAAAGCATCCCTTTGTGTCATGACAGACAGGTATTTAGGTTGGACTGATGTGTCTGTGTGCATGCACATGCATACATCACACACACACACACATACACACACACTCACTCATCCCTGTATTCTCTATGTTACTTCCCTTCCAAATTGGACACACTGGGTTGATATAAAAATTTTAGAAAAGCCATAATACTGAGATATCATCTAATTTTGAGACTACATATGTACTTTCAAAATTCAGAGTGACCTTTTGAGCTTTCTAAATATATTTTTAATTGTCCATATTTGTAGAATACAGTGTGACATTTCAACACTTGCATACAATGTGTCATGACCAGATCAGGGCAATTGGTATATCCAACATCTCAGACATTTATCATTTCTTTGTATTGGGAACATTCAAACATCTTTATCCTCCTGAGCTATAAACCAACAGAATTTAGGCCTCCTGTCCAACTTCTCCTGTTCACCTATTACCTACTAACCATCATCTTTCCAGTATCCCTGACCTTTGGACTTCCAATATTTTTCTAATTTAAAAAAAATATGTGTAATTGTTGCTTTACTCTTGGTAATCATGGGACATGCAGTGTTCACTTCAAAAAAATGGTTTTAAGGGTTTTAAAAGGCCAGTAATATATTTTTCTTTTTTTCCCCCCGCATGGAACCACACAGATTATTGCTGCATCTTTTGCTTGTTATTGTACCAATATGGAAAACACATATGGATTAGAAGTAGTTGGTCGTATCCCAAAAGGGTAATGTAGTCTTCTAAAAATATAATGTCTGTCTGCTTCTTGTTTGTTGATAGGGGAAGGGACTTGGGGGGTGGGTGGGTAAGCATTTCTTTTCTTTTTGTATATCTTAAGGGGCAAACTTCTAATTAATGTCCATTACAAAATGATAGAAACAAATACTACATGTGAAGGGAAACAGTCAGTACTCCTAGACTATAAGTTCATACATTACTAAGTACATTGGTAATTGCCTTACATAGCATTATTTCAGGTAGAAGATTCACATAATATTTATAAAGGTATTACTCAAAAAAGTGGAAGGTATTGAATTTGCCAATTAGAGTTATGCACTGGGGTTTAGTTAACCCTATTACCCCCATCTACATATTCTTATGAATATTTTTATTTTACCTAAATCATTGATACAGGTGGAAAAGTATCTATCTGAAATACCAATCCCACAGGCCTGGGTAGACTTGAATAGTGAGGGAGGCTAGAAGAATAAAAGGGGGATTCCCACCTACCTACAGCCTTCCTCTGGACCCTAAGAGAACTTTTAACAACAGAGGAGGTGGTACACCCCAGAAGGCAGAAGGTCACTCCAAAAATAGGCTGAAAGAAGAGAAGGCATAATGGAGAAAAGGTCTTATGGATTGTTTGCTTTTAATGGGCTGAATATACAAATAAGGGACAAAGTTAGAGTTGTTGGGTCCTCTAAGTTTTTATCTTCCACCCCTCAATTTTGCTTTCTAACTATACTATAATTGAGGAACAGTAGAACAATTCTCAGTGATTAAAAAGACAATTTTAAATATCTCTCTACTTGTCTAGGTGGATAAAGGTTAAGGGTGATTAATTGAATTTATTTCAATTTTCCAAAGTTCTCTTTGCCTTTCTACCCTTGAAAATCAATTTATTCTTTCTTTTTAGGTCAGTTTGTTTATTGGGTATACTAAATTTTCATGAGATAAAAATTCTCATACTTTGGCATAGTAGTAGTTTTTTATGGTACATATATTGATTGGGACAATAATCATACAAATCAATTTGTCTTGAAGGTAAACATTAGTACATTGGGAAGTAAGACACGTCTCCTCCATCCCCTCTCATTTTCTTATTTTAAGTGACCTTTCTGGAACCATCTTAAATAATCATAGATTGAACAAGAAAATAGGTGAAGCTAAGATCCAATCCCAACTCAGCCATTCTCTTTATGACTTTAGATGAGTTATCTAATCTTTCTTGAAACGTTCTCTCTTCCATAAGTGGTTATGATGGTACTTGGTTTGGGGACTTTTGGGAGAATTAAATGAATTAACTAATAAGAAAGGACCAAAACTCTACTTACATACTAATAATTAAATCAACATGAATTCACTTCCCTTTTTCTTCTGCTTTTACCATAGGGATTTTTTGGATAAGTCTTATAAACGATGATACTTTGATTTAAGTGGTTTTCAAAGTATTATCTGAAAACATTTTCAAATACCCAAGCTGGGTATTATTTGAGAAACATTTTAAGCAATTCTTTGAAACAGAGAACAATTATGTGTGGCCCTATATTTGGCAGAGTAGATAGAATCTTTCTACATATTTTCTTAACATATGTAAGCTATAGTGAAGTGTTTTGTGAAAGGATTGAGTTAAAAATATAATTAAGATAATTAACTCAATGGCAAATTCAAGAATTAACCCAAGAATTGTAGTTGGCAATAAACTAGTGTTTGCATATAGCTCTGTAGTATCCTTTAAGGGAGGAAATACAATCTCCAATGCCGGTCAAATAAATATTTGGAAAGGTTTGGATGAAAGAACATTCCAGAATTGCTTTTGTTTCTGATACAGGAAATTTTTGTTGAGTCAGTTTCGGTGTAACCTGAATTCCCATGGTGTAAGTGCCAGTTAGATGCATGGAACTGAGCGTGTGGTCTTCCTTACAATTTTGCTTTTTTTGCTAAATAATGTTGAAAATAAAGGACTTTTAAGGGCAAGACTGCTTGGTTTTCTCATGGGTATTTCACTTATTTCACGTAAACTTTAGAGTCATTACTATAGTTCCATTCATGGCAAGTTGTTACAGAAATTACATGAAGGTTGGCAACTTCAATTTGCTCTTTCTTTTCACAGAATTCCTCCACCTAGAGCTCCCCCAATGAACATCCTCTCTGCAGTAATCACTGAAGCTTTCGGAGTGGCACTCGTAGGCTACGTGGCCTCACTGGCTCTGGCTCAAGGATCTGCCAAAAAATTCAAATATTCAGTCGATGACAATCAGGTGGAGTGTGTCCTCAGACCATTTTCACCCCATTGTACTAGTGTTCTATGTACTCTCAGATCCTGAAAATGTTGAACTTAGGAAAACTATAACTTCCCTAAATGTATAACATGAATGGTAGAAAAGAAAACAACAGAAGAAAAATCTCCATCAATCACAGAAAGCTGAAATCTGGCTTTCATTGTTAAGAATATGTAATATATATATTTTTAATACTAGGGATTGAACCCAGGGGTTCTTTTTGAGACAGGGTCTCAGTAAGTTGCTGAGAGCCTTGCTAAACTTGTTATCCTCCAGCTTTAACTTCCCCGGTTGCTGGAATTATAGGTATATACTTAAAAATTACAGGTGCCTGACTCAAAAATACTTTTTGTAAAGAGAGAAATACACCTTGATATTCTCTATCATTTGATTTTAGCCAAGAATCCAAACGTATTTATAACTGTGTATTAACTTTTAAAAATTATGGATTTCAAAGTCCGATACTGGTATTGTTCTTAGTAAGACAGTGAAGGATGTGAAGGTCTTTTCTAAGAATACCAAAGAATAAAGATTGGTTATATTTCTGAATATATTTCTGACAGTGAATTGCTTCAAGTTTTGTAGCCCTACAGAGCTGCACAGATCAGAAAAGAAGCTGTGGTGTAGCGGTTATGAATGCTAGACCTGTATATAAATCCCACTTCTGATATTATGTGACCTTACTCCTGTGTCCCAGTTTTTTAATCTTCAGAAAAGAAGATTTATTCATTCTATAGTTGTAAATTGATTTAACTGTGTACCAGATACTGACCTAGGTATGAGGGATACAATGGCGGACAACATAGACCTTGTCTTTCTTCCACTTTTCCCCATGGCTTCCCAGGATCCTTGGGTAGAAGCCTCATTATCATGGCTAACCATCCATATTTTCCTTGAATCCTCTAGCTAATGCTGTTCCTCTGGATATCTGACACAACTACTTTATTTCAGTGCTTCTCTCTTAGGGAAGGCACCTTTGGTCATCTAAGCTCTTAAACTCCAGATTTCCCTTGGTCTCCACTGCTTTAATTTCCATATTTATCTTTTTTTTTTTTTTTTTGGTCAATATTCCCTCATTAGAACCACATCTTCTTGAAGGCAGGAATGTTTGTCTGTGTTTGCTGACAACAACAAATGCAGACAAACTGTTAGGAGGCTTTTGCAATAATCCAGGAGAGATGTGATGACTTGGACCAGGATGTAATGATGAAGGAGATGAGAGTGTCAGGATTCCCGATGACATCCACATGCCAGCTGGTGAAAGAAATGGTGTGGAGAGTCTAGAATAACTCCAAAGCTTTTGGACTAAGCATTTCAAATTTAAGATGGGGAAATCTTAAACCCAATGGTTAGATTTTACCTTACCTGACCTAAAACTGGGAGGACCCAGTTGAGGTGGTAGAAATCTGTCACTCTAGATAGTAAGGTTGATGTACTTGTTAGTCATTAAATGGCAATACTGAACAGCAAGTTGTCTGTAGAGATCTGAAGTTCAAAGAGTGGTTGAAGCTGGAGATCTAAATTTGGGAATTGTCATTGGATAGTTTTGTTTTGGTTTTGGTAGCTAGATATAGCTGAAGAGAAATAAAGAAGTGAAATGATCTAGTATTTGCAATTGGTTAGATAGGAGAAACCACGGTGGAAATTGAGAAGGAAGGATCAGAGAGGCAGGAAGAAACCAGAAAGTATAAGGTCCTAAAAGCCAAGTGAAAGAGGCTTTAAGGAGGAAAAAGCTAGTAACTATGTCAAATGCTCAAGTTTTCGGTCAAGTAAGGTAAAATCTAACCATTGGGTTTAGCATTGTGGAGGTCATTGGTGAACTGATAGGAATAAAAGCCCCATTGTAATGACTTAAAAGAGGAGAAGCTGGCAACAGAGAGAATAAATAAATAGTGTGTCCTTATAAGGTTGTTATGGGATTGAATGAGTAAAGTGCTTAGAACAGTTTCTGGCTCATTGTAAGCACTCAATAAATGTTAGCTATTTTTATTATAATTGTTAAATCCCTCCCAACTTGTGGGGGAAAAGAGAAATTGAATACTAACAGGCTTTTGCAATAATTTGTCTCTGACAATTGTACATGTGGTCTTTAAGAATCCATTGCGATTAAGAACTTATACATTCTCCCATTTTCAATCTTGCAGGAAGTTTTGGCTCATGGCCTCAGCAATGTGATTCCTTCATTTTTCTTCTGCATACCAAGTGCTGCAGCCATGGGGAGAACGGCTGGCCTATATAGCACAGGGGCAAAGACACAGGTAAGGTGATCATTCAGCAGGGACAAAAGAACAAAAGAAGAGTAATAAGGAAACTACTGGGTCTCCACTTCCATTATGAAAGTGTGGGAGTGATAGTGTCTGTAAAGTCCTGAAAGTATTTCCACTTCTTCAAATTTTTTGGAAGTCTCTCTCTTTCCTCCCTCTCTCCCTTTCTCCCTCTCTCCCTCTTTTCTTATGAACAGCCCTTCTCCAGGCTAAGTGATTCAATAAACAAACTGGAAAATTCTGTACAAATGGCAGCTTTGTTGTTAGCAACCTTTGAAACCAAAGCTCCCTCTAGTGGTCACTCTGATTTTTTCTATTCATCTAAAAAGTCAAGGTGACTTTTTTTTTTTTTTTAATAATTTTGTTCACTTCCTTTTTTTTTTTTTATTTTTTATTGTGGGTTGTTCAAAACATTACAAATTTCTTGACATATCATATTCCACACTTTGATTCAAGTGGATTATGAACTCCCACCTTCACCCCATACACAGATTGCAGAATCACATCAGTTACACATCCATTGATTTACAAATTGCCATACTAGTGTCTGTTGTGCTCCGCTGCCTTTCTCATCCTCCACCCTCCCCCCTCCCCACCTCTCCCCTCCCCTCCCCTCCTCTCTCTCTACCTCCTCCACTGTATAACCCTGAGGGTCTCCTTCTATTACCATGCAATTTCCCTTCTCTCTCCCTTTCCCTCCCACCTCTCATCCCTGTTAAATGTTAATCTTCTATCTGCTCTAATGCCATCCATTTCCCTGTAAATTCTATGATTTTGTCATTTTTTAATGCGGAGTAATACTCCATTGTGTATAAATGCCACATTTTTTTTATCCATTCGTCTATTGAAGGGCATCTAGGTTGGTTCCACAGTCTTGCTATTGTGAACTGTGCTGCTATGAACATCGATGTAGCCGTGTCCCTGTAGCATGCTCTTTTTAGGTCTTTAGGGAATAGACCAAGAAGGGGAATGGCTGGGTCAAATGGTGGCTCCATTCCCAGCTTTCCAAGAAATCTCCATACTGCTTTCCAAATTGGCTGCACCAATCTGCAGTCCCACCAGCAATGTACAAGTGTACCCTTTTCCCCACATCCTCGCCAGCACTTGTTGTTGTTTGACTTCCTAATGGCTGCCAATCTTACTGGAGTGAGATGGTATCTTAGGGTGGTTTTGATTTGCATTTCTCTGACAGCTAGAGATGATGAGCATTTTTTCATGTACTTGTTGATTGACTGTATGTCCTCCTCTGAGAAGTGTCTGTTCAGGTCCTTGGCCCATTTGCTGATTGGGTTGTTTGTTCTCTTATTGTCTAATTTTTTGAGTTCTTTGTATACTCTGGATATTAGGGCTCTATCTGAAGTGAGTTCACTTCCTTTAAATAAAATAAAATCCATTATATGCAAAACCAATCCTGACACTGGAATTCCTGTATATAGAGATGCACAGTGAATGAATGTGGCACAGAAATATGTGAATATTTTAAGAGAATAATCAATTGCTACTTTTTTTTTTTAAACTCAAAGCAGTTTGATGTTTATCAGAGGCCTACCAAATACCAAGAATTTGCTGGGTGCTAGCAAGAGGATGATGATGATAGGGAAGATGATGTGTTGTCATTGATAATGGTATTGGTGGAAACAGTAATAGTATATGCCAGGAATTGCATGTCATGTTTTTATATAAGTGAACTCATTTTAATCCTTTAGGCAATTCTAAGAAGGAGGTATAATTTATTGTTCTCAGTTTCTAAATGAGAATGTTGAGAAAAAGAGGATTGAAGTAATTTACCCTGCTCACAGAGTTAGTGAGTAGCAGAGCTGGGATTGGAACACAGATAAATGCACTTCAAACCTTGCTGTCTTAACCACTGTTTCGTGCAAGAGAATCCATATGTATCTTAATATAAGACATTAGTAATAGCTAATCATTAATAAAACACTTCATGTTTAAAATAGGAATTGAATGAGAATTTATAAATAACTTGTTGCTAATTCAAAGAGGTTTTGGAGGTCTGTCCTACATTAAATGTTTTCTTTGGACTGTAGAAAAACAATTTGAAAAGTATATGGTTTTTGACCTTGAAGGAAAGTGTCAAGAAAAATACACATAAATACATATTAAAAAATGACATAAAACTAATAAAACGTTTTTTGGAGCACAGGGGAAGCAGCAACCAATTCCAAATGCATTAATTCAGCTGACAAATAATTACCAAAATTCATGAGTTAAGAAGTATACTCCATGGGCTGGGGTTGTGGCTCAGTGGTAGAGTGCTTGACTAACACATGAGAGGCCCTGGGTTTGATCCTCAGCACCACATAAAAATAAATAAATAAATAAATAAATAAATAAATAAAAAGGTATTGTGTCCAACTACAACTAAAAAATAAATATTAAAAAAAGTGGACTCCTCATGCAAACTTTGTTTGCTTGATATCAAGTCATTTGATTGATTTTTTTTTGGGGGGGGGGTGTGGAGGATGGTTACTGGTGATTGAACTCAGAGGCACTCAACCACTAAACCACATCTGCAGCCCTATTTTGCATTTTTTATTTAGAGACAGGGTCTCACTGAGTTGCTTAGTGCCTTGTTATGTTGCTGAGGCTGGCTTTGTACTCATGATCCTCCTGCCTCAGCTTCCTGAGCCACTGGGATTACAGGCATGTGCCACTGTGCCTGACTGTTTGATGGATTTTTACATAGTGATTTCAAGTATAATTTCATTGTGTGTTGGCACTAATATTTTTGCAAACTGTACTCTCAAATATTTGTGATCTAAGTTTAGACACTTAAATTTGTAGCATATGTAAAAGTCATCCTTAACTCTGAGAACTGAATGTGAGTATATTAAGTTTCTTCTTTTCATATTCAGGATCAATAAACATAAAGAGTGGTTAAGACATGAGTTCCAGAGCCTGGGCTTGTGACCTGGCTCCACCACATATAGCTGGGTGACTTTGTACAAGTAACTTCACTTCTCTTGTTTAAATGGACTCATCTGTTGAAATAAAATTACAATATCATAAAGATTAAATGTGTTAGCATATGCTTTAATTCAATACCTAACCACCAAATAAATGCTCTTTAAATGTTAGTGATTATCGCTGATTTTATTATTTTTATTTTTAAAGTAATGAGATATTTCTAGAACCTTTTAAAAAAAACGCATAATATTAAAACATCCTAGTTTGATTGGGATGCAACAAGATGGTTTTCTGGCCCTGGCTCCCCCTTCAGCTTGCTGAGGGACCTTGACCAAGGTAGCATTCTCATTTGTCACATGGACAGAAAAGGTTAAAACAGAATCCCAGAGGTGTTTCCACTTTGAATATGTGCCTTCTCTGGGGTCTCCTTAGGCATTTACCATACTTTTCTAATTACTATTTTAGTAACCAGAAAACCCTCTGATTAATCTTTGTAACTTTCAACATCAAATGTCTAAGAGGAAGAATATTTTGAGAAAGCTTGTACTTATTTTAAAATCTGAGTTGGGCATAAATTTGATTAATAGGGCAGGGATAGAAGAATGCCCTTTCTCTTCTCTGTTCTTGAGGCCACATATTTGAATGATTAGAAAACAGAACTTTTCTAAGGAATTTTTATTTAATAGAGATCCCCCCCCCACATGGTATCCATCCAACTTCAAAAGAAATGAAAAAAAAAAAAAATCCTAACAAAACACCAGTTCAGGGAAACAAAGCTTACTAGTAGAATATTTTTATGATTCTCTGCTTTATTGAGATTGTCACCGATCTTTCTAGTAACATACTATAGAAATGATCCCTGAAAGTATAGTCTTGTCACCGATCTTTCTAATAATTTCCATTAAATTGCATAGGGAAAGAATATGATTTAATGTGTATACTAAATTGAGAATGCTTTCCCATGGTAGTCATTTCAGACCTTTAACATTACAACTGTTAAGTTTATGTGGGTATAACTGATAACTGACATGGTTTTAAGAAAGCTCTAGACAAGCCAAATATTAAAAGTTTAGTTCAAAATAGGCTATTTGTGGAAACATATTTTCTTTGTGACATGATCTCACAAAACAGCCCCTTATATGTCTGTGACTCTCTTCGGAACTAGATTTATAAACAGTAAACTATCCTAGAAGACTTTGATGCCTTTCAATTTTTAGCCTAATGATAACTAGTGATAACTATGTTATATTTGTTAATTGATTTGCTAACCGCTTTTATTCTGAAACATTTTCAGTTATCTTTTAAAAATGCAAATATGATCATAATGCTTCTTGCTTGGAACCCAGAAAAGGCTTTGCATAAGTTTTTATATATTTTAGAGAAGCACTCTTCATTAGAAACAGGAGGTTTTTCAGGTAATTTAAATACCTAGCAGCCACACATTAAAAAGTAGAGGAAACTGATAAAATTAATGTTAATACTATAACTTAATTTAGCCGGTATAGTAAAAATATAATTTAACCTGGACTCTATAATAATAATCTATAATAATAATAATAGTAATCTAGAACTTATTAACAATATTGTTATATTATTTTCCTTCTGTACTAAGACTTAGAAGCTTGGCATGTATTTTATACTTGCAGCTCATCTTAATATGGATGACCACATTTCAAATGCTCAAGAGCCACATAGAGATGTATTGGTTAGGGAATTTAGGCTCTTCAGTACAAGTAAGTAGAGGGGAAAGCTTTTTAATGTTTTATTCCTATTTAGATTAAAATGTTTGAATAGGAATAACAAAAGATGGGGTCATTTAATATCAACTGCTGTGGTTAAAGGCCTGGATACATTTCTATTCCCCAGGTATAGAAGAAACCCTTTTTAAAGTGACCCCCTTTAGATGTGACATCCAAAGCACGTGCCTCTAAGAAAGGCCTTTAGCAGAATAAGAAAATCTTGGTGCCGCCTGGACTCATAGCACAAATGAATGCTACATTTCTCCCCCACTTCCTTCTGATGAATGCTAACTATGGGAGGGGGCTCAGAGTCCCCTGGCTCTCTCCACTGCATGCTTCTCTTCACTTCCAACGGAAGAGATACACGAGTGCTCTTCTGGGACTTGGGGAGGCATCGCGGAACCACGAGGGATGCCAGACAGCATCTGCTGCAGAGGCAGCGCAGCCACAACTGAAAACAACAGCTGGCGTGTTGTTCTGCAACACTAGAATTGCCTCTGGGTTCTAATTTGCCAAACGATATTCCCTTAGTCTTTCAAAAAATTTGGCTCATTGCTTGCATCTTCTTGAACACCTTCTTACTCTAGCCTTAGATACCCAATGTCCTGCCTTTTCTTTCTTTCTACCGTCCATTTCCCCCCACCATCTCTTTCACCATCCTGTTATTTTCCACAAGATTGTGCATGCAGTGAGGTCTCCACCTATCTGCATTGTTTAACTACTACTGAAGAAGGAAATGTCTGGACTGTCCCCTTTCTCCAGTCAAATATATGTATAGTTAAGGATAATGCTAATGCCTGTTTTCTTTGTAAGTAACATGTAACATATATCTTACTTAAGAATGACATAAGAAGAAAATAGAGATTTTATTTTACTAACTTCTATGCAGAATTAAATATGACTAGTGATAATTTTAAAATAAAAAAATCTCTGGGCATTTAATATGACATGGAGAGTCAAACAGTATACCTGGGCACTGGTTGCCCTGTGGATAATTAAGGGTGTGAATGCATATCATTACTAATTACAGTCTAGGTCTGAAACTTATTAAGAAGGAACTACTTCGGTTTTGTTTCTTTTTGAAGATTAAAAACCAAAAAGAAAGTTAATATTATTTAGAGAAGAGCTTAAATGTAGTTGTGTTTCATTCTTTTCAAGTAGAATTATTTAGGTTGCAAGTTCTATAAAAATTTTTACTATATTGTTATGTGTATAATATATATATATATTATATTATACACATAACTATATAGTTATGTGTATAATTTTATATAGTTTTTTGTGTATATATTGTATATATGTGTATAATTTTATATAGTTTTATATATATATATTTTATATAATTTTATATAGTTATGTGTATAATATATATATTATACACATAACAATATAGTAAAAATTCATATATATATGAATCTTAAAATACATTTGGGTTTTTACTCAACAGTAATTTTTAGCATATTGTTATATATATACAAAACATTTTATATATATTTTTATATATAATAATTTTTTGTTATATATAACAAATTTTTAGTATATTGTTATATAATACACACACACACACACACACACATATATATACATATATATATCTTAAAATACATTTGAATTTTTACTTAACAGTGTGGCTTTGCAAATCTTAGCTTGTTTTTAAAAGCAAAAACTTGAGAGAACTGCCTCACTTTGAACACTACTGCACACAGCTGCAGGCCACTGTGTGTTTGCAAACTCTCCATTACTAAATCAAATGCTCCACTTTACAATCAGAGCCAATGTTTAATATTAGAACTATGATGCATGTCCTACTTTGACTCAAGGAGAAAAGACAAGTTATTAATATAGGAAAACAAAACACAAAAGTAAACAAATCTTTAGAAATCACTTGACACATGTATGTATTTATATTAAGATTATTATCAACATTTAAAACTCTTAAAAATAAGATTGTCACCTCATCTTCTCTTCTTTTAACTGCCATTTTATTCTTTTAAGGAGAGAGAGAGAAAAAAATTATCTTGCCCATTTTCTAAAGTTTCTTAATCTCAATCTCATTTTGTGCTCTGCAGTGTCCCCACCTTCCCACTGAACACACAGAGTCCAATCATCAACTCTTATTGGCAGGAGGCAGAAAAACTATCAATATATAGAGTTGTGCCAAAATGTACTTGGCTTTTAGGGATCCCAATTCAGTACATATTTATATTGCCTGTGGGCTTTTTTAACTCCCTGTGTCTATGACCTTGGAGACGTCTTGTTGCCCCTCTGACTCAGATCCTTTCAAGCAATTTGCCTCCAAATTAAGTTCATTCCAGCCCCTAAGAAGGAAGGTTTTGGTTTCAGGTACGCGGTAAGCATAGGAGTAAAAAGTCCTACAAAAAGGATACATGTCGTTGTTTTGTGTCTTGAAACAAACCTTAGCAGTTAGTGTTGTTTCCTTTCCACAAGAACGTAGATTTACTCAGTCACTGAGCTGCTTTCTGAATGATCTGTGGTCTGCACTTCAACACCTAGATCTTTCTAGGCCAAAGGAATTACAGGTATCATATTTTATTGTTTAAGAAATTCTTACCACATAAAACCACCAATTACTCCTAAATGGTCAGTTTGATGTACTATTTAATCTCTTTTATGGACAATCATTTAAAGCCTAATGACTCATTTCCATGTAAGAATTATTTTTCCCCTTTATACCCACTGTGATGTGTTAGTGAGTAGTTCTATTAAATATGAGAGGACAAACTTCCTCAGCTTCTGCCAACATGGAAAGGCCTGTTCTAAGTTCTGTTTGAGAGGTTGTTTAGCTGAATAATTGAAGGGGCACTTGCCCACAACCACCGTCCCTCTATGTCCCACCATATATCCCCTTTAATAGCACCAGGTTCAGGCCAGAAATGAGGCTATACTAAATCTGGGTGTGCACACATGTGTGCAAGGAGTTATGACAGATTCCTTCTCCAAATCATGTTTATAGGTACATTTAGCCATAATAAAATTCATCCTTTTTAGTTGTATAGCTCATTTAATTTAGACAAGTATGTTGTATAACCACAAATACAATCAAGATATATAATATTTTCATCACAACAGTTTCTCCTATTCTTTTATAGTTAATTCTCTGCTTCCACCCATCCTTGGAATCCTATAATTTTTCTTTTTTTTCAGAATGTCTGAGATAAAGGATCTTCTAGAATTTTTATTATTTACTTAACATTAAATTTTTTATTATTATAATTATTAGAACAAATTTCACCGTGGCATTACCATACATGCATGTATCTTATTATCTTTATGTCCAACTTCTTTTTCCCGCTTAATGATTTGAATTTCATCTATGTTCTTTTTATTGCTGAGGAGTACTCCATCATATAGCTATGCCACAATTTATTCAACGAAGGTGGACATTGCAGTTATTTACATATTATATGGTGTTTATGAGCAAAGTTTCTAACAAATATTTATATATATAGACATCACATAGGCACATTCTTTCATTTCTCTTAGGCAGCCTTAAGTCTATGGTTATGCTTATGCATAAAGTCATAAGGAACTGTCAAACTGTTTTCAAAGTGACTGTATCATTGCACTCCCACCAGCAATGCCAGAGACCTCCAATGGTTGTATGTCGCTGCCAGCCCTTGAAATCAATTATTTTTAATTTAAGCCATTCTGATAAGTCGAAATTTCCTCAATGGCTCCATAATGATATTCTGGGCATCTCTGTGGTCTGTGAGAGTTGATTTGCTCCTATTAGCACAACAGTGTGGCCAAGTGTTTATATGAAGTCATGTGAAGTCAGGTTCTCCCTCCAGCAGAGCTCAGCTCCAGGGGTCAGGTGCTTTGAATTGCCTTTTGCCAGGCTCAGTGGGTTAGAACACTATACATTTCAGGATTATTCAGTCTGTTTCATTGCTCCTATAATCTCATAGAACCATTTCATATAGAGACCCTACTAACAAGAACTCCAGAGAGAAAGTGTTTCAGTGGAGATTTGTCATCAGCACAGAAGAACCCTAAGCTGCGTTTCAGTGATTATCTACACAACCCTGTATGAATAAGGAGGGGGGAGTCGGGCTAAACCACAACAGGCTAAAGGTCTTTTCCTGGAATGTCACTTTTCCTATTCCACAGCAGCAAACCACGGCTGTGATGTGCCGTAAACATTGATGGTGTCCTATTTCTTTGTGTGGAATTGCTTTTCTCTCATCACTGACTTAATTTGATTGCACCAGTTTGTCACCTGTCATGTTTAGCTTCTTCTGACTGCAAAACATAATGACAGTCTATGCAATTTAACAATGATGGACCTACATTTTGCGTCTTCTAATCAAGATGAACTAAGAATTTGTCACTCTCATCTACAAATTTGGAATAAAAAAAAAAAAGTTCAAGAATTTCTTCTTTTCTTTCCTGTCTTGTGTTTTACAGGTGGCCTGTCTAATATCTTGCATTTTCGTCCTTATAGTCATCTATGCAATTGGACCTTTGCTGTACTGGCTGCCCATGGTACCGTAATGTTTTTCTCTCTCTACCGTTTACTTTTAATGACAATCATTGTGAATACATTTCTAGGAAGTCAAATCAATAATCCTAAATCTGAAAATCGTCTCACATAAGTAAAGATAAATGGAGGGGAGGGGTGCAAAGATACTACATTTGATGAGGTAAGGATAGCACCAAGGGAGAGTACCATGTCTGTTTTCTTTTTATACACACACACACACACACTTAGTTGTAGATGAACACGATACCGATACCTTTATTTACTTATTTATGTGGTGCTGGGGATCAAACCCAGTGCCTCACACGTGCTAGGCAAGCACTCTACCATTGAGCCACAGCCCCACTGTGACTGTCTTCTAATTCTTCAGCTCACATATAAAAATGGCACTCTGGAACTAGTTCTTTTGTGCTCATCTGGAAGGTGGAACAAGAAATACTCTGCTGTACAAAAAGTAGAGTTTGGAAGAATTTTATAAGAAATTTGTTTAAAAAAAAATTGTGCTGGGGCAAGGAAGAAGGATCTAGAATACATGGTCCCACCCTTGATACATCCTTTATACTAAGTGGCTCAGAACATTAGAACCAGTAGTTCCTCTTGCTCTTTATAAGCCTGAGGTACCAAAGTGACTCAAGTTAAGATGCTGGGCTAAAAAGAGCCAGTCTCCACCCTTTGTTGCTCTAATTCTTCTCTTGTGCAGTGAAGATAAATATTTCCATGGAATGATCTTCCAATAATCGAGTTCCCTTTTCAAGAGAGTTATAAACATCCTCTGGCAAAATCAAATAATTGAGATTCAATACAATTATAAAGAAATGAATAATATAAATAATAATATAAAAATAATATAGTTTTGCAACCAGCACATTTCAAACAAGTTACACTGTGTAATTATGAAGGGACATACTATTCATCCTTATCATTCACTGCTTTTCCTTCCTTTTTTTCTACCTTGGGATGTGGATTTGCAGAAGTTTTTGTCCTGTGATTTTCCTAGAATTGATATTATATTTCTAAAGTACAAAAATAAATTAGTTCTAAACAAAACAAGTATTACTTTAGTCTTCTAATTGGTGACGGCTTCTCCATAGTAATTTCTTTTAAAAACAAAAAAATAAAAAATACGGTGGTCCTTTTAATTTCTGACTAAAATCTTTATCTTGATTTTTACTGGCTTATTTTTGTTTGCAGTGTGTTCTTGCAAGTATTATTGTTGTGGGGCTGAAGGGAATGCTAATACAATTCCGGGACTTAAAAAAATATTGGAATGTGGATAAGATCGATTGGGTAAGTAGAAATTTTACCCTAAATTTTCTTCTTTGGTTTAAGCACATTACTAAATAAGCTTTAATAGTTTTATTTGCAGAAAACAGATTTACGCTTTTAAGACTTGTGTACTTTATGAACTACCAGTTATTGTTTTAAAAATCTTAATAAAAGCATTAAAATAGAAATTGTTTTCATAAGAGACAGAAATGGAATTTTGTCAGATTTGTGTATAGTTTGAGAACTTTTAAAGAAATGCTAACTAGCCAAGCATGGTGTCACATGACTCTAATCCTAGAGGCTCAGGAGGCTGAGACAGGAGGATCATGAGTTCAAGGGTAGCCTCAGCAATGACGAGATGCTAAGCAATTCA
This sequence comes from Marmota marmota marmota, assembly GCF_001458135.2. Taxonomy (NCBI): domain Eukaryota; kingdom Metazoa; phylum Chordata; class Mammalia; order Rodentia; family Sciuridae; genus Marmota; species Marmota marmota. The sequence continues at coordinate 38,600,314 of NW_026000093.1, forward strand.
GTAAGACCCTGCCTCTAAATAAAATACAATAGGGCTGGGGATGTAGCTCATTGGTTGAGTGCCCCTGAGTTCCATCCCGGGTACCAAAAAAAAAATGCTAACTAATTTGAGTGTATTGGGGATGTCCAGTTTACATTATGAACTGATTCTGGAAACTAGGCTCATCAGGAAGGTACACACCAATAGAGATATGATGATTTATAATGTGTATATAAAACTAGCATTAATTACTCTGAATGTATGCTATGTGGAGATAGGGTGAATGGCTTTATGGTGATCACATTCATTCTAAATACATGAATATCTTGAATGAATTACACTGACAAGAGTGTTATGTTAATAGGCTATTGCTGAGAACAGATTAAAGTATACTGAACAATGATGAAGTGTGGTTTCAATGAACAGAAATGTTTAGCATACTTACATTTTAGAGAAACCTGTCTGTATATGGGCATCCAAATCCTCTCCATATAGGAGAAGTAATTCATGAATACCCTTCTCTTTATATGGTATTGATCATATTGAAATGTCATGATCTATGTATTTCTACTCCTTCAGATTCATTGTTCTGTGAGCCTTAGGGGATTGTTTTTTCTAATACCTACTTATACCTACTTTCATAATAACGAGGTGCAGTATTACTGAGTTTCTACCAAAGTATGATGCTGAGTGCCATGAGCAATGTAGAGATGAGCTACAAGTCTTTCCCAGATGCTTATGGTTCAGGAAGCAAACACAGAAACACCTGGAAATACAAGTGAAAGCTTGGTGCAGGGGAAAAGTGGAGGCAGAAGCACTCATTTGTACTGGTTAATACGAAGGGCTCTCACAGCAGAGCTGAAATATGAATGGAGATTACAGGCCAAGAGGACAATTAACGAGGCTGAGTGAGGATCATGACTTTTTTTTTATTAGTTGTTGATGGACCTTTATTTATTTATAAGTGGTCCTGAGAATGGAACCCAGTGCCTCACATACGCTAGGCAAGCGCTCTACCACTGAGCCACAACCACAGCCCAACATTTTTTTAAATTTTAAAGGTGGTTTATATGAAATCACTCATGGGGAAAAATAAATAAGAAGATGCAAACTTATTCAACAAGCTACTGGATAACCCTGTGAGAAAGGTATTTCTAAGGAGCTTATTAATCATATGGAAGGAAACATGTTTCCATATTGCAGGGGACAGGAGATATCAGAGAAGGCTTCTTTTCAGAAGTGATTTCTAGGTGGAGATTTGAAGAATGAGTCCATTTTATCTGGGGAAGAGAGAAAGAGACCAATCTGTGCAAAGATACAGGAATGAGCATGAGCATGTTTGAATCTCCATATCAAGGTGTTCAGCGTGGATGGGACATGCAGTGTGAATCTGCATGTAATGAAAAATGAGGCTGTAAAGTTAAGAATGTATTGGATTGTGAAAGACCACTTTTAGATTTCATTCTGGAGACAGTGAAGTATCACAGAACGGTGAAGTAGATACAAGATTAATAAGTTTTATGTATTAAAAAGATCATTTGAGTAATTTTAGGGAAATGAATCATACTGAAAGAGAATAACACAATTAGAGCACTGCCCTAGTAATTCAGGCAAATGAGGAAGGCCTAGACCAAGGCTGAGATCATGAAGTTCAAGACAAGATAGATTTGAAAAATACTTAAAAGACTGAAATAGTTAGTCTTTACCACCAATTCATCCTATAAAGTAGATCCATCTAGAATGACATCTAAGACTCCAGATAGGAACATCAATGGAAGAAGACACTATCATTCATGGAGTTATAGAAAATATAGAATTTTATTGTTTAAAAACATGTAAATTGGTTACCTTTTATCTTTAAATAATATAGGTTCTCATTTCTGAGTTATTCATTTCACCTCTTTGTTTTCTGTATGTCATCACTAAATAGTTTTCCTAAAAGGGTTCATGTGTTTTGTATTCGAAGTTATTACATTTTAAAAATATTGACCTTTTTCACAAATACTAAAATGTAGTTTTTGGCTGAGTTTAAAATGCTTTCTTTTAGAACTTTTTAGACTTGGCATTATCTTTAGACATTGAATAATAACATAGAGAAATAGAAGTAAACATAATAGTTATTATTTTATGCAACTTTGTTTTTTTCTAAATTAATACACAATGAAGGTCATTCTTTCTGCTCACAAAATTTGGTGATGTTATCAGAATATTTCTGTGGTTAATGCTCCAGTATCAAATTTCTATGAGCACCACATATCCTTTTGATCTCAGAAACAAAAAGAAATCTCCAATTTCTATGAGCATTATGTATATTTTGATCTCAGAATCAATAATTATTTATAAAATTTTTCTTCTAATGTATCTTTGGAGATTTTTTTCAAATTTATTTGTTCTGTCTTCCTAAAAAATATTGTATTTGTTGATTTTGCTTTTTCTTTTTTCATGTCTCTGTATTTTCCCATGACTCCTTCCCCACCCCCTGGTGTGGTTTCTTTATTTATTGTATTTATTATAATTCTGATTATGAATTTCTAGTTGTGATTATTCTGTTTTCTACTTTTAAATATTTTTTTATATCACCAATATTTTATTTCTACTCAACTTCTTTCCTAAATTCTTCCAGCATGTTTTTTTATCTCCTTTAACAAAGTTTTTCTCTTTGTTAAATAAAGTATTTCTTTCATATTTCATATCTTTTCAAAATTTTTTTTCCTGAGATTCTGATTACATATTCAGACCTATCCTTTGTCTTTGCTTCATGTTTTCATTTTCTCTTTTCTATAAGTAGTTACCTTGATGATTAGGAATATGCATTTTTTAAGTGAACTTAAATATTTACTAAAAAAATTACATGGGAATTGCAGGAGATAGGAATGGTTTTAGGCATATCATTTTAATACACCTCCCCAGTTAAAGCAAAATCTCAGAAATCACAGGTTCTCTTGCAACCTGACACTTGTCTCCTTTTCATACTTCAGGTTGCTTCATCTCTAAGTCTTCTTTGGTCAGGAATCTAGGTTGTGATACAAATGGCTAGGTTGTGACACTGCCAATGCAGTCATACTGTATCATGTAAAACTCCATGGGTACATTCCTTGCTTCTCTGGTGGCTCAACCTTCCCTGTAGAACTTAGAAGCTCTTGCCTCTTGAAGTTTTTATCAAGATTATCACACAGGATTCCCAGGATTCCAGTGGTTAGGCAAACATTTAAAATTGATTGAACTCTGAGAAAAAAAAATGTGTTGCCTTCTAGTATCCTCATTGATTATTATCCAGATTTCACAGTATTTGACAGATTTGTATCTTATTTTGTACTTAACGATTGTGAACATGTTTTTTTTTACATTGAAGTTGATTTTTTTCCCTTTATAGGTTGTATTTGATTTATTTTAATATAAAGGAGTAGAGTACAGAAATATTTAATATACTATCTACATATGATATCCAAATGTATACTTAGGTAATTCTGGCAGCTGTATGATAAATAGTTTATAATGCAGATAACAAAAATCGTTGTCAGATAATTGGAGTTGTCAGAACAGTCTAGGGAAGGGACAGTAAGGTGTAAACTAGGCATCATTAATAAATTGAAAAAGGGTGTGGTTATAGATATTTTTGATTAATAATTGATAAGGCTTGGGAAATGATTTGACAAGTAGATGAAAGAAGAGAGAGTAAAATGTTTCTAATTATAGTGTGTTGAAGAATATTACTCTTCTAACTGAAGGAGAACATTGGAGGAAGGGGAGATTTGGGTATGAAGTTAATGCATTTGCATTAATGAATTTTTGACTTTGAAGGTGTTTTATAATAATTTGTAAAATGGCTTAAGAGCTTAAAATTGGTAATATACTGCTTGGACATGATTATTGAAAAGTTAGAGTGAGAACATGTGGTATAGGCAAGGAGTGAGATTGAGAAACTTGACATGGGTATACCGGATGCATGATGATTCAATGGGACATTAGATTAGCTTGATAATAGATGAATATTTCTTATCTGCTAAGGAATTCAACAGCAAAAAGCCATGGATTATTGGGGTATAATGTTGATACAACATTTGGAGCAACAAAATATTGCCTAGACTTTTGTGGATATAAGCTATATTACTCAGTAAACATAACATATCTAGATTATTCAATAGATAGAATATGCCTACAGTATAGTGGAAGAATAATTACCAAAAATTGTCTGTGTGTGTGTGTATGTATGTGTAAAATAATTTGAAGGTTTAAAGGCTAAAAAGTCATGTAAGTAGTTATCACATGAAAAATCAGAAACATTTTTAATTTTTCACTTTTTTTTTACAGTTCAATATAGTTTCTATTTTGAGTTGTAGGTCAGAACCCTCTTTGAAGTAATAAAGAATCTAAATGGAGGTTTTACTCAGGGATTCAGAACAGAGTTTGAATAGCTAAACAGATCTATCAAAATTTAATGGTATGAATTTGTCACCAAAACAGATAGTAAAATAGATAGGTCAGGGAAAGGTGAGTTGACCCATTCATTGTTAAATTGTGCTTTACACTGATGGATATTCTATTAGAAGCAAGACTTTATGTGTTCTCTATTTAAGCTTAACCTGGGGGTAAGTTTGTATTTAAGGGCTGTGGATTTCACAAATGATGAAAAAAAAAATAAAAGGGACCCAAGAGCTAATCAATATATAATAACTGTGATAACCAACATTTGGGTCTTTAACAGGAAGTGTTATAGAAAACTGTTGAGACAAGTTCTAATAGAACTATTTACTGATCTATGTTATTAATTTCCATTTGTTATATTTTTAAAGTTGCAAATGTAGCCACAGGGGGAAAAAGAAGCATTTGAAGAGCTTGACTTATAATAGATGGTGTTGTGGGAGGGCAAATATGCTTTAAAAACAGAACCAGATGGCACCAAAATTTTTGGTTGCTCTGATGAGTCCTGGCCTCCAGGATTTGTGGTTTTTTAAGTGGCAGGGTCCAGCATCCTTAGTTGCCCATGCCATTTTGAATCATGGAGGCTGGCCAGGAGGAACTGGATTCTTAAACTCTTGGTGAGGTCTTGTTCTGCCACACTCAAGCAGGTTCATTTAGTGTTCAAGGTTGAGTAAGACTCAGAGTCCTCACAGGAAGTTGCAAGAATGATTAAAAACTTAGTCTTGTGTATGATTGAATACAATGTAATACATTAGAAAAAGGAAAAAAAAACACTACACAAATAGAAGACTCATATGACTGCCAATTCATCTCAATAAAGGAAAATCATCTCAGTGTCCTAACCTAAGAGATGACAGGTTGTGAATGAGCTAAGTCCTAACTCAGCATTGCCATTTATAGGAGATGGAGCCTATGTGTGAATTGTCTTAAAATATATTTTCTCTTACTCCAGAATGCTTGTCTTTAATATCAAAAGGAATTTTACAGATAAAAATCTCTCCATTTGCTTCTAAAGGCTTAGCTTTTCAAAACAGTCTGTTTTTGAGAATCGTACAAGCTCAGTGTAGATAAGTAATATAGACAAAGAAAAAACATTTTCAATAAAAATTACCTTTAGAAATGTTTGTTTCAAATGTGTCTAAAAAAAAAAGAACTATAACTTCCCTCTCCCAAGATCTTATGCTGTTTTCAGATTACAGAGTAGTTTTTACCTTTTTTTTGTTTATGTATGAATAGAATTAAATTACTTTTTGAAGTAAACATTGGGACAGAGGAAATCAACTGAAAATTTTATATATAATCAGAGTGGTATAGTTGTTTGGGAGAAAAGAAAGTGAAAATTTTGTCAGTTTATTAATTGATGGATACAGGATTTTGTATTTAGAACTATAATCTTCTGGATTTCACAAATTATTCTTCCCTTAAAGATTTTATTTTCAGCACAAAGCTTAGAAAAGCCAACTATACTACAATATCTTGTTGCAATTATAAGTTCAGGTGTGGACAATAGGTATAGTAACTTTGAAATACCATCTAAAAGAGAATTAGTTTCTTGCAACTTTTTGTAATATTCCCAAGAACTATGTTGTCCCTGTTTTTTTTTTTGTTTGTTTGTTTGTTTTAGCTTTTACAACAAGTGGCCCTTATAGATAAAATTGTAATGATCTTAATAGTTGGTCTAAAAGTAGAATTGGCAGTGTTGCTTGATTCAATCACTTAAACACTAGGCTTTGAAAGTCTTATGTGACAATAAACTATATTGGTAATTTTATAGTAATCCTTGAAAACAGAATATTTTTGAGAAAGACAAAAATCTGCAAACAATTACTTGTGATATTATTACATTACATGAGGAAGCAATAGGAAATTATGGCATGTATCTGACAACACACACATTGATCAACTATTTACAGATCTTCAAAACAGTGATTGCTGGAGATTGAACTAAGGTTTGGCAGTGCCTGGAAATAAAAGAAGGAAACTTTCCCCACTTCTACTGCCACTGAGAGTCTGGTGGAGCCGGGATTTGCTTCTGTGTTCCTGGGCTTCTGTTTACCACTTCATAAATGATATCTACTTTCTGAGAGATTTGGTCACAGGAATATTGTAGATTAAGATTGGTGAGGGATTTAGAAATCACAAGAAAGATGAGAACACCAAAGAACCCACACCTTCTGTTTTCTATTGCTCTTTCAGGGTATATGGGTCAGTACATATGTCTTTACAATATGCTTTGCTGCCAATGTGGGACTGCTGTTTGGTGTCGTCTGTACCGTAGCTATAGTGATAGGACGCTTCCCAAGGTAAGATCTTATGTAAATACTGTTTCTTCTTAATCAGCTGCAAAGTATGTGGTGTTGTTACAGAAAACTGTTGAGACAGATTCTAATAGAACTATTTACTGATCTATGTAATTAATTCCCATTTGTTTATTTCTGTATATCATTTACTACTAGAGTCTCATGTTTTACCTGTTAAAAGTGAATTAAAGATAAAGAGATAAGAATATTTTATGTTGATACATTTTATATGTATAATATATAATATTAGTGAAGAAGAATATCAAAATTTTAAGCTAGTATGTAATCAGCTTTCTATTGCTATAACAAATACTTGGGATCAAATGAACTTAAAGGGAAAAAAAGGTTTATTTTGGCTCATGGTTTCAAAGGGTTCAGTCCACGGTTGCATGGTTGCATGGCTTTGGACCTGTGGTAAGGCAGGATATCATGGTGGAGAGACCGTGGTGGAGCAAACTGCACATTTCATGATTATCAGAAAGGAAAGAGAGAGAGAGAGAGGAAATGAATGAAGTCCAATGCTCCTCCTCCGCTTTTTTGGTACTAGAGATTGAACTCAGTGGTGCTTAACCAGTGAGACACTTCCCTAACCCATATATATATATATATACACACACACACACACACATATATATATATATATATATATATAGAGAGAGAGAGAGAGAGAGAGAGAGAGAGAAAAGAAAGAGAAAGAGACAGAGAGAGAGAGAGAGAGAGAGAGAGAGAGAAAGGCCCTTGCTGAGTGGTTCAGAACCTTGCTAAGTTGCTGAGGCTGGCTTTGAACTCATGATCCTCCTGCCTCAGCCTCCCAAGCTGCTGGGATTCCAGGTATGCACCCCCACACTTGGCCCAATATCTGCTCTGAGGACATGCTACCAATGGTCTAATTTCACCCCACTCTTAGAGTTTCTACCACCTCCCATAGTGACACAGGATATTAACCAAGCCTTGGGAGCACATTTCAGATCCAAACTGTAGAAATATATAAAATATATTAAAATAAATAAATCCCTTAGCCATGTACTCTCTCAGAGATTTTTTTAAATTATGTGAAGGGATATAGTATCCAATGAGACACAACCATGTAGCAGCAGTAATCACTTGGAAAATTAAGTAACTATAAATTTCTGGATAATTTATTGAGGAACACACTTCCTTTTTGTATATCTACTGAACATCTATAAATTATTTCCCCTATTTTGATCAATTCCCTTTTCTGATTTCTCAGTAGCCATCTGAAAATGCTTCTCTTCACTTCTCATCCTTCTTTTGAAATGTGTATTATATTCCTAAAAATGTGTTTAGAGACTCTCGATAGACTCCATCTTTATAGAATCTGTATCTACAGTTCATTATTATCTGACTTGTCTTGCCACTGATTCCCCCTTTCCTTTATTTCCTCCACAAACAAGATTTTATCAAATACTGCATGCTTTCTCATCTTTTCTCTTTTATAATTCTTTACCAATCCACCTCTTACAGCTTGGAGATATGGGGCTCTGGGAACCCAAATGAGGTAAATTTCATTTATTAATCTCTAGTTAGATGTCTATGTTGTTACTCTATTTTCAAATATCCCAGAGATACATAGATTTATCAATGTCTTGTGAAAAAAAAATGGGTTATAGGATCTAAACCATTTCAGACACTTTCTAATTATAAAGATATATGACATCCCTTTCATTTCTTCATCGTTAATGTAGTGATCAGGAAATGACTTGTTATATTTTCTATCTGCCTTAACTTTAGAGCAAAGACTTTAAGTATAAAAAACATGAAAGAAATGGAATTTAAAGTGAAGACAGAAACAGATGATGTAAGTTTAGTTTCCTTTTTCCTTTGTGAAATTATTACATTTGTGGATTCAATAGTTTTGATATAGCAAATAAGGTGATACATTTTGAAAATTGAAACGTGATAATTCTACTTCTATTTATTGTGAACTTCCAATGGTACATATGTTGACCACCACTCATGTGGCAGTGGATATGCAATGAATCAATAGAACAAAAGAGAATCTCTTTGGGTTAGCATTCAGATGAAATTATACCATGGTTCATATACCTACAAGGCATAGTCAAATCATGGCCAAGATTAGTCAGACATTTGGAAACCTCTTTTCCATAAAGTAATCAAACAAAACTGTTAGTCTTCTGGATTAAATGGTAGAGGAAGAAAGGGAATAGAGAAAAGAATAAATCAAGATTGGTTCATGGTGTTGCTTTTTAAAAAACTCAGTCAATAAGGTTGCATAGTTAATAGAGGGTAATTAAGTTCAGTGGTTCTGGAAAGCTAAGAGGATTACAGTTTTGCACAGTAGACACCTTCTTAAAGAAACAAACTACATAAATTGTCTTGCTTTGCCTATGCTTAGGAGAGTCAATTGATAGTGTTTGAGTTCTAGTATTTTGCTTTAAGAGATGACAAAACAATTTAAAGTAAGGGGAAAAATGTTGACTTGAATTATTTTTGCCAATTTAAAAAAAATTGCCCTCATTTTGAATCTGTGTTCTCTTTTATTTCTTATATTCACTTGTTTCATTCAGTATCTCATGATTTCCTTCAAAATAGAGAGAACAGACCTCCCACCAGAAGGACCCATGTTAGAGTATTTCCAAGTAGCAACATCAGGAGTACTCCTGCAACACTCAGAGAAATGGCTTGTGCTTTTAATAAGCATAGAAAGACTCGCCTCACAGAGAGCTGAGTTCAGAGCCTTTGAGGGTTTCCAGACTTAACTTTTCCACTCTTTTTTTCTTTCCTTGAATTCGTTATGACAATTCAGTGTTTGTACAAAATTCCAGTCTGATTCTCTGGTCCCTGAAGTCCTCAGTGTATCAACCCTACATGTATAATCGCATTGATATCCTTAGCTTTAAGACAGAATTCAACTTTGGAATAACTATTTTTTTCAACTTAAAAGTCACTGGCTAATAAACTGGCTAATCTTTACCTTCTTTAAGGGCTAACCACATGTAGAAGAATATGAGGTTATTTTCAAAAAAAATGAAAATGCAGGAAATTTCTTCTATCCTTAAACCTTGGTTGATTTGAGTTTCATCAACCCACTGAAAACCTAATATCATATGATACTTTTCAGATGGTTCTTATAGTTAGCCTTCAGGTAATCCCTCACTTATCTTTTCATTCATACCACATGGAAATTTTAATTTTACTTAAATATTATACCACACTGGTTTCTTAACATTTTATGTCCAAACTAAGAGGGGAAGAAACTAAGTCTGAGCAAAATTTGAATATGAGTTGGTGGATGGAATAGCTAACACAAAATGAAATGATCTGTTATTCCTGTTACATTCATGTACTTTCCACACTTTATTCACTCAAAGCACCTATTCCTAATTTGGGAGATTTCTTTTGACTCAGCGAATTCAACTTCATTCACAATTTCTTTCCTGGGACAATGAATATCTCCATTTTTTAGCAAACACATATTTTTTTCATCTTATCTTAAAATAATAGACTGACACAATCTCACGTGAATTGTGGTGACTAGCTAGGACAAATATAAGAAATTCGTGTTTTATTTTTGGATTCTAAGAAGTTGACTCTTGATTAAAACTTTGGCAGTTTAAGTTTTCTTGACTTATTTGTTGACAATCTCCTCATTAGCTAGAGTTAAATCAATAGTTTTTAGAAACTTTTGAGGTTATCTAGTTTAAACATGGATCTAATTTTAAAAGTGAGGAAATGTAAAGAGGTTAAATGAATTGTCCAAATGAATGTACCTAATCTTTTCTCTTTCATCTCTCTTCCTCCTGCATGCATGACCAATTTCTGCATCTTCTCTTCTATGTGAATTCTAAAGCCTGAAGTTAGTTGGTAAGGAGTTATCATGTCATAGAATTGACCATCCTGTGCATTTTTCCCAGAGTCACAGAGAGGACTGTTTCAGTTGCTCATCACTGAATGTGGCCAATTATACCTGGGCAGCTGGCCCAAACAGACACCTTTTTGTGTCAAAACGTTTCCTTCTTCAGTTCTGCATGTTTCAATGCATTGAAATGCTGCCCAAAGCAAATCTATATTCTGGACACTAACTGTCTGTCTCTTCCTTCCAATTAGGACTATCACTTATAAAGTCACACTTCAGCTAAAGAAAGTTCATGATATTTTTGAGATAAAGGACTGACAGTTGACCATTTAGAAGATATTTTCATTTTTGAAAAATATGGATGGTTAAGTACATTAATTTTAATGACAGATTGAATGGAAGAGGTAATTTGGGAAGATAGGTCTTCATGGCATTCTTTGTATATTCTAGTTTTTTGGGGTCCCAAAAGCCCAGTCAGTAGGAATAAGGGCCACTTTCTGAAAAGCTGCAGACTTGTCTCATGTTATTAATGTTTCATAATAGAGAGGAAGTACATATTCTCCATAAGAAGTGTGATAGTGCATTAAATCTTCTAAACAAATTTTAATAATTAAAGTGATAGTTAAGAGATTGCTTCTACAATTGAGTGACATTTGGAGTTAAAAGATTTAGATTCATTGGGTATAGTTATTCCATTTTATTTAATTCAGAGTTCTAAACCTACTTTTTTTTTCTTCTTTAAAAGGAAAGCCTGCAGCAGGTGAAAATTATCTCAATAAACAATCCACTTGTTTTTCTGAATGTGAAGAAATTTCATATGGATCTAATAAACATAATGCAAAAGGAAAATGCCAACAACCAGCCACTTGATGATATCAGTAAGGTAGGTAGGAACAGTGACTTTATGATTTGAATGTCATACTACAGGTAACTATACCTCATGACACTAGAATACATCTCATATAAAAATAATACATTATAAAAGTGTCTGCAATCCTCTCCCCTCAGCAAAACCTAATATCATATGATACTTTCAGATGGTTCTTATTGTTAGCCTTCAGGTAATCCCTCACTTGTCTTTTCATTCATTTACTGAGTGCATGTCTAATGAATATATGTATCAGATACTATAACCTCAAGAAGAATAAATAAGACAAGTCACTTAGTTCAAAGGAAGTTTTTTTTTTGTTTGTTTTGTTTTGTTTTTGTGGTGCTGGGGATTGAACCCAAGGCCTTGTGCATGGGAGGCAAGCCACTCTACCAACTGAGAAATTTCCCCAGCCCTCAAAGAACTTTTTTTTTTTTTTTTTTTTACTGAGTTTCTAACAAAAATACAATTTGTTAGCTCTAACTCTTAAAGAAAGAATACAACAAATGGATTCAGAGAAGCACAAATTACTACCACTACTATGATAACATTATTATAAAATTCAGTCTTCTTTATTTCCATAAGTAATGTTCATTATCAGAGTTATTGAATCAAATGTGCATTGGTAAAAGTTAATGCAAAGGAGCTATTTGTCATCATTTGAGTCTTGCAGGCCCCTGTAATATGAAGAGCCTGGACTTTGGAGCCAAACTCCCTGGGTTTACTACTAACTAGCTGTTGAACTTTAACTGAGTTACTGAACCTTTGTACTTCAATTTCCTCATCTATAAGCAAGATGATTAAATATGCAAAGCACTTAGAATAGTGCTTATCCTACTCAAAAACCCTACACTCTTAGCTACTATTATCAGGTCAGTTGATTGCACTTTTCATGAAGCTTCTCTTTTAAAAAATGTAGTTTTTAGTTGTAGTTGGACACAATACCTTTATTTACTTATTTATTTATTTTTATGTGGTTCTGAGGATTGAACCCTAACCCTCGCACGTGCTAGGTGAGTGCTCTACTGCTGAGCCACAACCCCAGTCCTCATGAAGCTTCTCTTGACTACTCCAGACCACAATGATATCTTCTTTCTCTTATGTCCTTGATTATGTGTTGTCTCTCAGTCATCCAGGTACTCCACACCACACCCAATTTCCCTTATTATTAACATCTTGCATTACTGTGGCATATTTGTCATTATTGAAAAACAAATATTGATACAATTGGTTGATATAATTGACATAATAAACAAAAGTCCATGTTTTATTTACATCATCTTAGTTTACCTAATTTCCCTTTTTTATTACAGAATTCCATCCAAGGTAACACATTATATTTAGTTGTCATGCTTCCTTAGGCTCATCTTGTCTATTGCTTTTTTTAAAGACCTTGAAAGTTTTGAGTAGTATTGGCTAAATAGTTTATAGAATGCTCTTCTATTAGAATTTGTCCAGTGTTTTTCTCATAATAAGACTGGGGTTATGAGTTTGGAGGAGGAAATCTATAGCAGTAAAGGGTGATTAGTTTATTGCAACCAATCAAAAGTACACAATATCAACATTATTTGTTACTGATGTTGACCTTGATCACCAAATGAGGTAATGTTTGCCTGAATTCTCCTATGTAAAGTCACTGTATTGTCACACTTTCTGTGCTGTATCTATGGAAGGAAGTCACTGTGTGTAGATGACAGGTAAGGATTGTGGTTTGGAATCTACCTCCTTAAAGGTGGAGTATTTATGTAAATCATTTGAAATTATGCACAAAAATTTCAAGTAGGCAGTTTTAAGAGGAGGGAAAGGAAGTTCACACTTGTTGAATGTGTCTTGGGGCCAATTCCTTTAATTGGGTTAACTATCATCACCAGCCACACCATGTAGATGACATTACTCGGATGCTACATAAAAGGAAGGTTGAGACTATGTTTCAGTCAGCTCTGTGTTGCTGTGACCAAAACACCTGACAAGAAAAACTTAAAAAAGGGAAAGTTAATTTGGGGCTCATGATTTCAGAGGTTCAGTTCATAGATGGCTGTTGGGCCCAAGGTGAGGCAGCATATCATGGAGGATGGACATGGTGGAGGAAAGCTCCTCCCTCAGACAGCAAGGAGGCATGGATGTAGGAAGGGACTGTAATAATGTCCCCAGTGACCTACCTCTTCCAGCCACACTCCACCTACATACAATTATCACCCAGTCAGTCCATTCAATCTAGCATGGATTGATTAGGTAACAACTCTCATAATCCAATTCTTTCACCTGTGACTATTCTTGCATTAACACATAAGCTTTGTGAAGACACCTCATATCTAAACCATAACAGACTGAGAAATGTGAAATAAGCTGATAGAAACTGTACTGCCGATATTTTACTCAGCAATGAAAGAGAATAAAATCATGGCATTTGCAGGTAAATGGATGGCTTTGGAGAAGATAATGCTAAGTGAAGTTAGCCAATCCACCAAAACAAATGCCAAATGTTTTCTCTGATATAAAGAGGCTGACTCATAATGGGGTAGGGAGGGGGAACATGGGAGGAATAGATGAATTCTAGATAGGGCAGTGATGGGAGGGAAAGGGAGGGGGCAGGGGATTAGCAAGGATGGTGGGATGTGATGGACATCATTATCCAAAGTACAAGTATGAAGACAGGAATTGGGTGTCAACATACTTTATATACAAACAGAGATATGAAAAATTGTAGTATATATGTGTAATAAGAATTGTAATGCATTCTGCTGTCATGTATTTAAAAAAATAAAATCACTTAAAAAGAAGAAACTGTACTGCTGATAACTACAAAGTAATACTCAAAATATATAAGCTGTATCATTGGGTATTCAGAAAGGAAAATAAAATTTCTCTAGTTTACCTTAAAAGTAAAAAATAATTTCACAACAGCAGCAGCATAAAGCAATGTTTGGAAGCCTCATTTGGAACTGGAAAGACATAGGCTTTGAGTCTAGCCCAGCTCTTAACACCTCTGTGAATTTAATCAAGTGTCATAACTTCCCTTATCTTTGACTCTCTCATGTGGAAAATGAGATTGAGGATGAAATGATCAACATCAGGTCTTCAGTGTGCAGTAAGTACTGAAAAAATACCAGTTGCTATCATCCTCATTAATGAGAATAACAATAATACAGTGTTCAAGAAGTAGATAGCATGTGGTCTCATTAGGGGCATCAGATATTGTCAGAGAAGCTTCACTGAAGGATAGAGAGCCATTCTCCTTCTCCTTCTCTGGCATCTCCATAAATTAGGAATGTTTCTCAGGCATTTTCATGGATTTAACTTTTGTGTAACACAAAATGTCTGACACGTGGCTCTCTCTCTCTGAGAATGCCGTGTTAATGAGGTTAATTTCTGTTGTGTATGCTACATGATAAACTCAAACAAATGTTTAATTTCTGACCCAAAATGGAAACAAACTAAGTTTTACAGCAAACATTCTAAAGAAGACAGTCTGACTTGATAACATCAATAATCCATGAACTAATATACCCTTAGAAGTCTTTTTCATCTTATAATTTCAAAGTTTATTGTATGAAGAATTCTGAAAACAAATCCTGTGAAGAATATTTTCTGGAGACTTTCTTTCACTGTAGATAAGAAATTATGTGTTATTTTTTCCCCCATGGACAGTGTCATTTTTTAATAACAATATTCTCCTTTGCATTTGTTTTCATTTCAGTGTGAACAAAACACGCTGCTGAATTCCCTATCCAATGGCAACTGCAATGGTGAGTGAGCTTTAGGTAAAAAGGAACTAAGTGTTTTGATTTTAATTTTTTATCTATTTTGGTTTTTTAAAAAATATTTTATTCTAATTTGTTATATATGACAGCAGAATGCATTAAATTTCATATTACATATGTAAAGTACAATTTTTCATATTTCTGCTTGTATACAGAGTATATTCACACCATTCATTTCTTCACACCATTCATGTACATTCACTATGGATGTGTGAAAGATGAGAGTGTTTTTGGTATCCTGATCCAAAAGAAAATATAGTCAAATTCTTAGTAACCTATAATTTTACAAAAACTGATTCAGAAAGTTAAAGAAATTCCTATAATTTTTTCTGTAACTATTAAATAAATTAAATCATTACTTCAAAATCTTCACACAAAGAAAATTCCTTACCTCAGGGTCTTTACCAGTGAATTCTACTAATGGGGAAATATAGTGCAAGATTTTTCATAATAGCACTCTTTATTATCCTATAAAAAACTGGAAACAAGCAAAATATTTGTTAGTAGTACAATGGATAGAAAAAATACAGAATGCTTATATAATTGATTAAATATGTATTAAGTAATTATTATATTAAAGTATATATATAATAAATATAGAATAGAATAGAACAGAAAAAAAATATGTGAATCAATTGCATCGATTCATGTCAACATGGATACAGTTTAAGTATTAGCTTCTCTGGTCTTTCCTAAATTCTCATGGCAAATTTGCAGTTTCCTGCCAGTGTTCTCAAAGAACTCTTCTAAAATATTGACATAGTGCTTACTTAATGATGGCTTTTTCAATGGTTTACTTTGCTGTTAAAGTGAAAACTTTTCAGGGAGTTCTCACCTCTGCCTCCCAGCACCTATTCCACTTTGCACAGAACAGTAGCTGATGAGAAAGTCACTTTGCTGTATCCTGTTGAAACGTTGGCACCCAGTGGCCCTTTACAGTGGTCAGAAGTAGTTGATGAGAATATTCCTCTGTCATCTTCATCCTCTCCTGTCTTTTGACACTCCAAAAACATCCTTAGTCCTCTTCTTTCTTATTCAGTCACACATCCTCCCCTTAATGTTTTACTTTAAATGCCAAGGCTAGGCTTATTGCTCTTGTTCTTGATTTTCCCCTCTCAATTTAATCTAGTAAGTCCCAAGTTTTCAATTCTGTAAATATTTCAACAGAATTGATGCAACCTATTAAAATAAGTTGAAAATCATAATTTAGAGCTTATCTATGCTTCATGTATTTTCATATGTATGTATATATACAAATATATACACATTTAAGTAATCATTTACCTATTGCTTTCCTCAAAAGAATAGAGCTCTAAAAACATAATAATTATCTAAAAGTTGCCACAAGTGGCGTATTTATTTGCCAGTGTAAATTTTTATAGGCTGTCAACATCTGGGACAAAGGGACAATACGCATTTAGTCACTAAAACCTGTAACTCTTGGTTTCATTACGTCTACATTTTCACTTTTGTGACTCTGATTCTGTCCTTAATTAAGTTCAGAAAGAATTAGTATAAATTTCATATTATTTTTTTTCTGCTGTGAAACACATGATGATTCTAAAGCTTTGAAGCATTCTAGCTGGGAGTAATAAGGATCCCAGGAGGGTGGCTACAGAGAAGTTGAGTTTGATTTGGAGCATGGTAAATTGAAGTTTATGGGAAGTCATGTCGGAGACATTCAGTGGGTTTTGGAGAATACAGAAAAGATCCGAAGCTGGGGGAGGCATGAACTGCATACAGCAATGAGCAAAGTAGAAGAGAATTAATCTTCTCAGGAGAAGATTCATAGTTGAACAGATGATAGAATAATCAAAAGATATGAAACAAGCCACATATATCATAAGATAGAAATTGTGGTAATTCTTTGAATGAAAATAACAATTGCTCATCTATGGAAAAATCTTCTGTTACTATGTTTAGTGGTTTGGGTCCCCACAACATTTTAGTCATCTTATGCTGATCTAAGAGGCACCCTGTTGAGGTCTCCATTAGTATTATGATTTGCCACTTTAGCCTCCAGCTCCTGTTTATCTACTAAACCCCAGTCCTCCTCCAGGTCTCAGCTCACACATCCCATTCCTTCATTCCTGCCATTGTTCACTCAGCAAATATTTCTCACATTTATTGAACATGCAGTAAATCTTGGGTGCAGTAATAGACCCTGCCTTTTCAAGGATGAAAAAAGAAGACATGGTTTTTTCCGTGTGGACACTGAAGTCTAAACAAGGTCCTCCTCTCCTCCCACCCTCTTCTATTCCCTGTGTTAGTTAGCTTTTTAGCACTGTGTCCAAAAACCTGACAAGAAAAAAACCCCAAACTTATTTTGGCTCATGGTTTCAGAGATTCCATCCATGGCTGGCCAATTCCACAGCTTTGGGACCAAGGTGAGGCAGAACATCATGGCGGGAGGGCATGGCAGAGGAAAGTTGCTGGATTTGTGTCAGCTAAGAAGCAGATAGAGCTTGAGTATAAGGAACTAGGGATAATATAATCCCCAGGAGCACACCCCAGTGACCTACTTCCTTCAGTCATGTCCTACCTGCCTATAATTACTACCCATTAATCCACTCGAATGGATTAATAGGCTGATCAAAATCATTTCACCTCTAAACAATCTTGAGTCTTCTCACACATGAGCTTTGGGGAGAAATCTTATAACCCAGTCCATAACACCACCCAAATCAACAGTTCTGGTGTATAAATTTCCTGCTGCTGTTGTAGCAAATAGTTGAGTTTAGTGGCTTAAAATAGCACAATTTATTATTTTACAGTTTGGGGCCACAGAAATCTGAAATGAATCTTAAGGACATAAAATCAAGGCTTTGACATGGCTATATTCCTTTGAGAGGCCCTAGAGTAGACTCCATTTTATTGTTCTTTTCAACTTCTTCTGGGCATCTGCCCCACCCTGCATTTTCAAGCCAACAGTGTGGAATCTTCAAATCTCTCTGACCTCTTCTTTTGTCACAGCATATGCTCTGACTATACCTCTTGCCTCCTTATGATTGCATTAGATCCACCTGGGCAATACAGGATTATCTGAAATCCCAACATCCTTAATTTAATCAAACCTGCAAAGCTACTTTTGCCTTACAAGGTAATCTATTCACAGGTCTTGAAGATTAGTTGTGAAGATGGAGGGGGTGGGGTGGGTTGTTCTGTCAACCATATAAGGTCTCCTGGGCTTCCTTAGCACTTTCTTTAATCTTTTTCAGCTTTCAAAACACTTAGAATTACCAGTTCAACTGACTGGTTTCCCTGTTTGTGAGTCCACTGAAGGTAGAGACCATCATCTCTCTTGTTCACTGTTGAACTCACGTTTCCTAAGATGGTACTTAGAGTAAGAACTCCAGAGCATCTATACTAAGTGACTACTTGAATGAACACATGAATGAATGAATGAATGAAATGCTCAATAACATGTGCATGTTTTCCAAAGGTAGTGTTGTTGTTTGTCCTAAATATTTCTTGTCCCCTTATTTCTTGAGAAAATTAGAGATTTTCAAGAAATCTGCTTCTCAATAGTTAATTGATATCAACAGAAAATACTTAACTTTTAAAAAATTATGAGTGACTCACAGACTGTCAAGAATCTTTTGAAGTATATGAAAGGCACTTCTAAATTATGCAACTATGAATTCTTTTTAATTAAAGGAGTTAATGAATATTCCACAGGAAAGAGCTGGCTTCCACAGTCTGGAGTTAATTGCCCACCCACACCTGATGGTTAATTTCTTTCTGAAATGTTTTTTTATTTTTTTTGTAGATAAAGCCTATCATTTACCACATCCCACATGGGTATAGATTAGTTGTCTCTCTGCACATGCTCCAAGCTTACCTCATTTTGCTTAAGGCAGGATATTAGCTGTGCATTCACTTTACTCTTTTCTGGGATGATGTGATTTTTATTGCGCTAGTTGATTTACTTAGAAGCTTAGAACACAAGGTTATATCCATAAAATCAGCACAATTGCAGAACCTAGAGGATATTGTGTAAAAGGAAGAATTCACTTATTTTTAAGAAGATTTCAGAAATGTCCACTGTATTTTAATTTTCATTTGAGTGAATTGGTGGCTTAATCATTGAGATGTCTTTTTGCCTTTTTTATTTAGAAAAGACATCATGAATGGCTTCTTTTAAAATAGCAAAAACTTATCCACAACTATATGGCATGAGTCTTTTGTTTTGCTTTTGCCTCGCCTGTCAATCAATACTGTTGGCAAAATGCCAGGGGCCATACAGACTCTGCCGTGGCTCTCAGCATGCTTTATTTTATTTTGTTTTTGTTTTGGATGGCCTGAAAAATATACACATATTTTGATCAAAAGAATTGCAGGGGTTGGGGTTGTAGCTCAGTGACAAAGCACTTGCTTAGAATGTGTGAGGCACTGGGTTTGATCCTGAGCACCACATAAAAATAAACAAATAAAATAAAGGCATTCTGTCCATCTACAGCTACAAAAGGAAAAAAGAAAAAAAATGCAGAGAAGAAACTCAGATATAAAAATAAAAGACAAAGAAAGTAATGGCATGAACACACTTTGAGACAATGGAAGAGAAAATTTTATATCACTACTGATAAAGCCCAAACATTTACATGGTTCATAATCCATCACCACTTAAATTATGAAATAATTATAAGAAAAGAGAGAATGACAAGTACAATTTAGAAGTGAAATAAATGTGATAAGATAGAAAGAAAAAAACTTGTTTTAAAAAATATTTTCAATATCTTTTTATCAACAATAGCAAAACAAAAGACTCATGCCATATAGTTGTGGATAAGTATTTGCTATTTTAGATACAGTTGTCAATCTCTCTAGATAAATACACAGATTTTTTTCACTGTAGTATTTTTAATGTTCAGAGTGACAAATTTTTGGTCAACTAGTAATGGTTTTCCAAAATGCTGAGTTGATAAATACTTAGGTCTTATTTGACCTTAGTGGAAAAAGTAAACTGAAAAATCCTATCTGCCCTGCTATGGAATGGGATGATAGAACTCATGCCACAGGGGTATAAGCAACAATATTTGTAGTTTCTTTTAATAAAATTTATTGACTTTAAAAAATCAAATATGACTTATATTGTTTCAATTACAGTTTATTTTTACTAACCCTCTCTTATAAATATTATAATTATGCTTTCTAGTAAACAAGGAATAACACATTAGAAAAATTTGTTATTCACTAATTTTTATTTTTTAGGTCTAATTATTAAAGCTATTTTCCTTTAAAGGAATTTTTTGGACAAAGAATTTTAGATTGTACCTTATTTTGAAATATGTACTATTTGATGTCATTTGGTCAGAATATATTATAAAAAGTAGAAGATAGAAGGACTAATTTTGATATCAAATTATGTCATTATTATCAATTTAAGATCTTTTGCCACATATTTCAGTGGTCTAAGCCATTTATTTAATCAAGGCTATATATTTTTTTTAACTGGTGATTTTTTTTATTAATGTTTAACAAGCATGCCCACCTCCAAGCATTGGTGTGCTGGAACATCTTTAACAAGCCAATTTTTGGAGTGGGGGACATGGGTGGTGCTGCACAGAAGCACTTATCTGTAACATTTGCCAACATTCCTATGATGAAAATATCTACATAATCACTAATGTCAAGCCACCAATATGTTCTCATTGAACATGGAGTAGGGAAGATGTGTACGTGATCGGCATGAGCAAAGGAACCATATAAATTTCATTTTTAAAATGAGCATCTTAAAAAAAGGTCTACATCAAAAACCTACAGATACTTACACGATGTTTAACTGAGAGGTTTTTATACCCTCAAAATTTAATGAAATGTTTCTAAATTGCATAAAAATGTACTTATAACCCGACCAACACTCCACTGTTGAGTATTCTTTTCTTAGAGCAAGTATTTTGCTTTTTTTGTGACATCTCAGTTTTTTTTCCTGTCTGATAATGAGCAGGGCACATTATACCCAAGAGTATCAACAGGTCCCTGCAATAACAGAGGTAAGTCCTGTGTTTATTGAGACAAAGGGTGAAGGCTAACGATGCCACCACATAGCGGTCGGTGGATAAGCTAAGTTGTAGTGACTTTCAATTTTGTTTGAGGTTCTAATTTATCATTTTAGACCAATAGAAGCATAGCCTGAACCTGTAGTAACTGCTTAGCCCCTTCTTGCAGGAAAAACAGGGCAACAGAAGGCACAACTTCAATGCCTGGCCCAGAGTCTCCCCTCAGTACATGCTGGTTGAATGGGAGCAGGAGGAGTCTGAGATCTGAAGCTGTCATTAGTGTTTAATTAAAGCTGTCCATATGGTTGGGATGCTTACATCTCTGCATCATTTCCTTGAAGGCTGCTTTTCACATGAAGCCTTCCCCAATCACTCCAGTGAGACTTCTCCTTTTGTAAATTCTCATTCTTTTTCGTTTTATCATTTTTAATCATATGTCACTTCTGAAACAATCCTATCCTTGTCACTCAAGGATATTATAAGTTCCTTAAAGAAAGTAGGATCTCACTCATATTTGTTAGTACCCACTGTATTTTAAAAATGTCCTCAACATACTA
The DNA here is from genome assembly GCF_001458135.2 of Marmota marmota marmota. Taxonomy (NCBI): domain Eukaryota; kingdom Metazoa; phylum Chordata; class Mammalia; order Rodentia; family Sciuridae; genus Marmota; species Marmota marmota. The sequence goes on from NW_026000093.1 coordinate 38,622,038, forward strand.
TATACTTTGTAGTTACTGATCAATTAATAAATACAAATACACATCCAAAGGTGAAATTTCAAAACAAATCACATACCTGAATACCACCTTTCAAATATGTTGAAATTTGCTTTGTATCATTTCTCCTTCTTCTAACAGTTACTGCCATATAAAAATTTTCATGTCTCTTTTATATTTTCTGTTCATCTGTTTTTCTCTCTAAGCAGTAGTTTTGTTTAAAACATTTTTCCCCTCGTATTTTTCTACAAATCAAGAAACAATCATATTCATATTTTTCTAGGGAAAAACCTTGAGAATTTTTACTGGCAAAATTATTCTAATTAAGAATTAATTTTTTCAGAGAATTTCATGATAATTATGAATTGGAATTTATCTCATAAACGTTGGCTGTTAATGCTGGGAATACATGAAGCGTACATGGTCTTCTCTGAGAGCTATGATACGTTTAGAGGGACCCCCAAGTAGGACTTGTCACCATTTAGAAATACCATCTCACATGAGGAAGCTGTGGCCTTGAGAATGTCAATCAAAAAAGAGGTCATAAACTCCCAAGTAGCATCTATTATTTCTTTCCTATCAAGTACATTCAGGGGCAAATTTAGGCAGTTTTACTGTGAAAATAAAGCTTAATTTTCAGGGTCTGTCATACAGGTCCCTTTAAAATTTGTGGGACAAGCCGCAGAAATGGATCTTTGACTTAAAGTGTGAATCCCAGATTGTGTAAACCTCAAGCATCACAAAACAGGGCTGTTCCTCTGGGCACACCCATCAAGGAAACTTGTGATATCATGGAAAGCATATCCTTAGAGGCCTCTGTTCTATCCTTGTTTAGTTCTAACTTGTTAGATATCTTTTCAAAATCATTTAAACTTGCCTACCCCATTTGTCTATCTGTGAAATGATACTGGTAATTAAACTACCCTGCCTTCTTCTCTTGAGTTATGTGATAATTATCTTAAATAACATCCTAACAATAAAATATCCAAGTTCAGAAATAATTAGTAATTAACTGAAAATGTAAAAATGAAGAGGCGTTTGGAATTATTATTTTTAAACAAGAGGTCACTATTGTCTTGACACCATTCAATGAAGTCAGCAGCAAAAACGTCTGTGAATATTCACTAACTGAAGTCTCTGTTTTCTTCCTACAGAGGAAACTTCACAGTCAAGCTCTCACGACAAGTCAGCCTTAATCCTGGATTGCAGTGGCTTAACCTTTTTTGACTATTCTGGTGTCTCCATGCTGGTTGAGGTATTTACAGTCTGTGTCTGGATTGATTCCTTCCCTTCTCTTTAGTAACAGGGCCTTTTTAAAAATTATTGGTGCATATTAATTATACAGAATGGTAGGTTTCACCGTGGCATATACATACATATAACATATTTGAGTAACAGGATTTTTCATCAGCCATTCTCTTAGCTCCGTAGTCTGATATTCCTTCCCTTGAAGGGACATAAGACCTTGTACTTCACACCACTGTAGATTTGCTTTTAGGAGATCCCATTAAGCTTTTAGGTATGTACATGTGTGAGGATCAGAGATGGAGTATTTACTGGGTAGGTATAAAACATAGCCTTGAGATGTGGTGGGCATAGCACCTATAGCAGTTAGTGTGCAAGGTTTCCAAAAGAGTAAAAGTCCCCTACAGGACGCCGACTGCATGATCAAATGGTCTTGTTCTCTCACATGGTGGCCCAATACTATTCCTGGCCTCTCAAAAAGTGCCCCACTCAGGGGCTTTTCTCTATTCTCTTTGGCAATGATGCCTCCTCTATGCCATGATTTCCATGGCTTCTCCATGACCCACATGTGCAAAACACAAAGTCCATTGTTGAAAAGCCCCGTAACTCACAAAGCTCATTTCCACAGATGGGAGAACACTTAATTTTGTGAATTCAAGGAAATTTAAGACACTTCTGGCATTTGTTTTCTCTTTCTATTTTTGAAAAATAAATACTAAATCAACAAGGAATTCGCCCCCTTCCTTGTTTCCTTCAGTTCTTCCCCTCAGTATTCTAAATTGAAGATTGGGGTGGGACAACAGATTGAGGGTGGAATAATCTCTATTCTCAGTCCTCCACTAGTGTCTGTGCACCAGTGTGGCTGGTCCCCTAGCAATCTTTATCTCCTTCATATCCTTTCTATCCAATCTTCTTATCTTCATATCTCCTGAGCAGCTTAGTATTAACTCAAAGCCTTAATCAAAATAACTGTGAAAGTTTCTAGAAAATTTTCTCTGCACATCTTTTTCCTTTCTATATTCTCTCTACCATCTGCCCTCCCTGAACTCCTGTTCTGTCTTCTCAATCCATGTAAGCAGCTCATTTTGCTTGGATCTCTCCAATCAACACCAAAGTAGATTTGGGAATCCGCTTTGTGACAACAAGCTGAGCTCTGGAGGACTTGCCTCATTTGTCCTGCTGCTTTTAGGAGACTTGGTCCTAAACGACTGGAGGCCGATTGTCTAAATACAGTTGTTTATATGTTGTTGTCCAATTGTCTCCTTATTTGTGGAAGATGGGTTGGTCTCTCATTAGTTACTCATTATGGTTAAAAGTAGAAATCAGACATTAACTTTTTTGGGGGGGGAGGGTACTGGGGATTGAACTCAGGAGCACTCAGCCACTGAGCCATATCCCCAGCCCAATTTTATGTTTTATTCTATAGACAGGGTCTCACTGAGTTGGTTAGCACCTCGTTTTTGCTTAGGCTGGCATTGAACTCATAATCTTCCTGCCTCAGCCTCCAGAGCCACTGAGATTTCAGGTGTGTGCCACCACGCCCGGCCAGACATTGATTTTTAAAGTATTTGGATTTGTAGCTTTGACATTGTTTTACATTGTGAATTTTGATGGTTTTCTTGTGAGAATGCAAACCTGAGTCTCTATTCATTTGTATTTTAAATTGATTTTGAAATGTTGAACTTTTCAAAGTCAAGGAAGTACAGAGGTAAGCCGTCTTGTCACTTTTCTAGGCAGGAGCATGTGGAGGGAAAGCACTGGCTCTGCCATACACACTGAGGTGTCAATAGTCATGTCCCCTACCTGGATCTCAGTTGATTCCTTTGTAGAAATGAGGCAGTGATTTTGATTCTGGATTGGGAGATATATCAAGAAAATAAATAATACAAAACAATTGAAATTTAAATACTTCAGGTTTTAAATCTATTGGCTAGTTTTGGCAAATTACCCTTTTATACTTTTTTTCCTTCTTTTTTTAACATAAAAGCTTTGTACAGTATACCAAATATTTTGTATTTTCTTGCAACTAAACCTGGATTGCAAACACATAGCCATTCTCCACTGGACGGCTTTTTATGTTCGGCATTTTTTATTTACTTGTGTTTCCAAGGTCTTCAACTTTTATGCTTCAAGGTAATCTGGATGCTCCTTCTAAATGCATTTGTTTGAGTCCTAGTTCTGATCTAGAATATTCATTTAAACAACTCTGGGTAATTCTAGGTGGCCAGGGATCATATTTTGAGAAACATGAGACTAGAATTGTTCTTTTACTTGGAAAGGCTGGTATGCATATTTTTTGATCAACTGCATTTTAAATTTGCTTCTGAAATTATTAGCTGCCCTCTCTAGACATTTAAAAACAAGACAGGATTATAAAAGAGGAGGAAGTTGTTACCTCTTCCCATTGAGTTTAGGTTGACAATTCAGAGGAATCCAAACAATCTAAGCACTGGGCATGTTGAAAAAGAACTTTTTTTTTTTTCTTTTTCATTTATGGTTTTAAAATTTTATACCACCGAATGGTGAAATAAACCAACAGATGCAATCTATTTATTTAATTGTATTTATTTATTGTGGTACTGGGGATTGGACCCAGGTTATCATTCATGCTAGGCAAGCACTTGACCCATGAGCTTCATCCCCAGCCCAATTTATTTTTAAATTGGCAGAGAATAACATTTGCTCTTGGCTAGGTGTATATATATCTGTATATACAAAGCCGGTGGTTTTATATTAGTATTCCCTTTTAAAAAAATTTCTTATTACTATTTGATTCATTTCCTCATTATTTAAATAACATTATTATATACAATAGACAACTTAACATGGGTAGGATCAAATGTTTGCATTTCTAGGAACCAGTAGTAGAGGTATCCATTTCATCAAGTTATGAGATTTAGAATGGATATATAGCATATAAAGCACTTAAGAAGCTGGGTGCGTTGGCCCATGCCTGTAATCCTAGCAACTCAGGAGGCTTATGCAGGAGGACCTCAAGTTATACGCCAGCCTGGACAACTTAGCAAAACCCTGTCTTTAAATAAAAAGTAAAAAGGACTGGGAATATAGTTCAGTGGTAGAGTGTCCCTGGGTTCAATGTCCAATGCCAAAACAAACAAAAAAATCCACCTAATAAAATGTCTGCCAGTTGATAAGTACTCAATAATGTTAGCTTTTCATTTTCTAATTCTAACAAGTCATCTCATAAAGTACAACTAATATCATTCCAACTAATATTATTTCTTAGTTTCAGCTACCCTGGAAGAGAAGCCAGAGAAAAGAGCCACAGGACCTCTTTAGCCAGAGATGTTAACACTCCCTTGGTTAACACTTCTTGGTCACTTTAGCATAAGGAACATTTCCCTGGAAGTTGTAGGTTGAAGGAAGTGGGATGACTTCTATTTATTCTTTTACTTGGGACACTAGAGAGGTCAGTGAACTGGAGATTATGTTTATCAGCATCAACAAACCACCCATAGCAATGTGTTTGTGCTCCACTGAGCTGAAGAAAAAGTCAAACACTGAGAGGTCACCTTGAATTAATTATTTTAACACAAGCAGGGGCCAATTATTCAATGTCAAAGTCTCAGTCCATATTTTATTTTCTTTTATGTTTTGTTTGATCATTTTTCCCCAAGTGATATAAATATTATTTCACAATTAGTCTTTCATAGAGAAAATTATTTGCTGCTGAAAGAATCTGAGGGACCTTTGGGATGTATTATATATACCCTTAGACTGTATTGCAAATGTAGATTTCTACACTTTTCATGAAAGATATATAACAATTATATAACCAAATTTATCCTCCTGAAACTAAAATGTCTAGATTTCCTGTCATTGAATTTCATGGTTGATTTTGTTTTGGATGAATTTAAGATCAAATATTTTCACAAATTGTGTCTTCTTGAGATGTTTTTGGAACTTAAGAGGCAAGACCATAAAGTATGCCAAGGAAATTAGTAAGGCTTTCTCATCTTGATAGACCTTTAAACATGGAAGTCCAGTTGGGTCCAAGGTCCATGTCTGTAATCTGAGAGTGGGAAGCCTGAACCAGAAGAATTGAAAGTTCCAGGCCAGCCTCAGCAAATAAGTTAGGTCCTAAAAAGATTAGTGAGCTATCTAAAAAAAAAAAAAAAGAACTGGAGTATATATAGCCCAATAGTAAAACGTCCCTGGGTTCAAATTCAATGCCAAAAAAAAAAAGTTGGAAAACCAAAATTGTGTGAATCATAGTAATATTCTCAATTTTTCATCCATGGGTGGAATTTATCCAGTCCATAGATATGCTAAATTATTGTAAAATATTAAAATATGCAGCAGGTCAGCAGGTTAATTTCACAAATGGGTTCTTGATTTACAATAAAAGTGGTTGAGAACAGTTTTATATCATTCTTACAGGAAAGGAAAGGTGATGTTTTGATTTTTATTCAATCAAGTTGAAAACGTAAGCAGCCAGACTTAATTGTAGTAAAGGTAGATGCCTCACTCATACCAACCTTAGTCTTTTAGATGCTTGCCAGTTTGTGACCGACTATGTAGCCATGTCTCCCTCTGGTGGTTAACTTCATAATTTTTTATTTATTTTTTTAAACAAGACACTCTCAATTCCTGTTTTATTCCTTCTTGCTAGCTATTCTGAATTAATTGTGGGTGTATTGTTTTAATTTTTCCAGGTTTACATGGACTGTAAGGACCAGAGTGTGGATGTATTGTTAGCCAATTGCACAGGTAAGAGGGTGTCCTTGGCTAACACTGAACATGATCCTTCTATTGCTTCATGTATCTTGGTATTTCCTTTGCTTTCTTGTAGCTTCCTTGATAAAAGCAATGAAGTACTATGGAAACTTAGACTCAGAGAAACCAATTTTTTTTGAATCAGTATCTGCTGCAATAAGTAACATCTATTCAAATAAGGTAAGTGGATAATACGAGCTTGCAAGAGTTGTAAAAAATATAGAATATAGAATTAAGGCTTTGCATTTTTCTGTGTGTGTGTGTTAGTTTTTTAACTCATCTAAAATCTATTAAAATCCCTCCAATCTCCACCTCAGAGTATCTGTAACAAAAAGTAATATTTCCATTCATCTTTGGGGGACAGTTATGAATAATTATTTAATAATTTGCATCTTACTACAATGTCACTACTTAGAGGATTTGGCCTTACCTATCAATTGCAAACTGTTTGCTTTAATGCTTCTTCTGGGATCTATTGTCCTAGAAGTTTGAATCCACCTCTGACAAATATAAAAACTCTAAATATAGCTTTCCAGTTTTTCTGCTCTGATGCTTTCCTCCAAGCTTATTAGATTGCCATCTTTGGGAATATTATTTGCAGATTCTAGTGCTCCCATGATCTAAGGTATGAAAGTTACCTTCCAAATATCGGACTTTATGGCTTAGTTTTAAAACTGTTCCCAGCACTGAGACTTCCTGCACTTTTTCTGTGACTTTTGAATCATTTTGCCTTCCCTCATCCCTAGAACAGTATTTGGTGCCTAATAGAATCATCTTTATTTTATTTAGTCAGAAGAGTATGTATTTACAAAATAGTAATATTTATTATGATGATGATTATCATCATCATCCCCATTATATACCTGACATATATTAAGTGCTTACCATCTTCCGGGTATATTCTAAAGGTTACAATCTATATTGTAAACTTGTCCCAACTTTAGAGGTAGATACTATTATTTAACATTTTTCAAAATGGGGAAACTGAAGGCCAAGGACATTATGCCATTTGTAAGTGGAAGAGCTGGTTTCAGAGTTAGCAGTCTGACCGTGGGTCTGGAGCTGTAAACTTCATACTCTCCTGCCTCATAGAATGTCCATTTTATTAGTGTGTCTAGATAGCTGGCTTCTCTTTCTACTGTTCTTTTACAATGGTACTGATTTAAGAGTTGAATAAGCAGTGTATGTTTATTTCTTCCTCTTCTATTTCAGAACTTCAACAAACTCGGTGACCACAGTGAGGTCTGAGCCCCATTTGTTGCAGTATGGATCTTGACTCTAGGAACTTCTCTGAAAAAGCCATGTACTGGCATTTTGCACATTTAAAAAAAAATTTTATTGTATCGATCCTGCATGTGATCTCCACTCCAATAAGTTGATGTGACTTTGTAACTGCATTACGTTGGTCAAGATTTGCCAAAAGTTTTTTTTTTTTTTCCTAATCTTTTGTTAGTAAGGAAATTCACTTAGTTGTTTTATTAAAAAATTACTATGCATTTAGCTTTAGTTTATAAAGGGTAAACATGATTTTATTTCATTTTATTACAGCATTTTGTGTTGTTTTACTTCTATTTTGCTGTAAGCTTATCTTTAAAACTGAGAAATTTGGAATCCTTAGAAGTCATTTGTAAAAGTTCAGATCATCTGTAACTAATACACAAACCAACTTGGTAAATATGCCATTTTCCTGTACCTTCTATCCCCCAAAGCCATTTAAACACCAATAGGAATAAATCTTACTCTGTACAATAGGATATGAAATTCACAGAAATAAAGGAATCAGAAACAGATGACCAAAAAATGACAAATTGAAGTCATCGATCTCTATTTCCTTCAATGCACTCACTCCTGAAGTATTCAAGAATGTTTTCATATTTGGAAGAAAACTGGTATCCAAATAAAATCAAGTTCTTGACATTGGTCTGTTTTTGCTTTGAGTATTGGAAATGCTTAGAATCTTCACACAGAATGCTCCAAATTCCACATTCCCACCCTACAAGAAGCTCTGTTTTCTGTTTTAGTTTTATTTGAGCTAGGGAATGTGGAAGTACATTATATCTTTTCTTCACAAATATGATGTTTAGGTGAGAAAATGCCACCAGTAGAATTGCCATGTGCTCCTCCACTGTAAGATTAACTGTTGTACTTTTGACTTAGTTTAGAGAGACAGTCAATAAAATATATTTATCTATTCATATCCAGATAGATAGGTAGATGAATGGGGTCTACATAGAATGTTTTTTCCTTTTGTTAGATAAGAGCTTGGATATGATTATATATAGACTTACCAAACCAACCAGAAAACTGGCAAATACTAATGGCCAGGCTGAACAGGATAAACTAATGTTTTCATGCTTGTATATATATTGTGTGCAAGCACATAATTTCACATTTTTCTCTAACAAACTGATCTATCTAGGAAGAAATCTCATTTTCAAAATAGGCATAGATATACAATTATGATTTAGTCTTAATGGTGTTTTAACTATTCTAGAAACTACCAGTGTAAGAAAAAGCCAGGTATTTCACAAGTCTGACAAGCAGGTTGAAATAAAATGAAGACTGTCATGTATGTTCTTTCATGGGCTCTATAAGAGTCAATCCCAGCTCCTGTCAACTGGTTTGTAATGATCTCTAACAAATGTGTGGTAAATATTCAGATGATCCTTAATTTTAACATTAACTCTCAGGTAGGGTAACATAATAAAATGAAAGAATAATCAATGTTTTAATTCTCATATGTATCCAAGCCATTTTAATTTTTATTGAATGAACTATAAAGAATAATCTTGGTCCCCCAAATAGACACAATCCTTTTGTTACTAGTTTTGATTGAAATAAACAAGGGTAACTCATATTCCCATCAAACACTGTTCCAGAGAAAGGTGGAGGCAGTAATTGGAGGTAAAATGTTCTTATTGAAAGGATTTTCACTCTGCTTTATCCAATTAAATAATTCCCATGGTTTGGTAGTAATATTCACCATTTCTAACCCACTGGTCACTGGCAGATAAACATGAGTCAAGGAAAGTCAAGAAAAGAAAATACATTTGACTGCATATAAATTGATATTTCACTATGCAACTTTAGCCTATAATTGAATTCATGCACTAGAAGCATTTTCTAATTTGTTAGAGATTATGGACCATGGATGACATTAAAATCATTATGTTAATCAATGAATAGTTGTTCCATCTTATTGTTAATGCTGACACCTTATTGTCTGAACAACTGTATTTGAATGCATTTCAATGTTTATAGTAGAAGTTTAATGGATAAAACTTTAAAGTCAGTATCTTGGGTATCAAATTCAAAGAAAAGGAAGACCAGACCATGAACTGCATGAAGTCCTTTACCCTAAGGTTTATCCCTCACACCAAGGACCCGATAGCTGATAACCTGGAGAAAGTCCCTTAAATTAAGGTCTCAGAGTCCAAAAGCTGAACATGAGTTTTAGACACATGAGAATTCTAAAGCATAAATGTCTATTTAAAAGCAGGAATTGACAACACAAGAACTGTAATATGGTCCCAATGCTAGATTGTTTCTGAATCACACTGAATTACTTTTATGGGATCATCTTATTTTTATATATTATAAACTACTTCCATATTACTTATTATGGTACAGTAAAATTGGAAAAAATTAAAATTGACCTATAAAAGTGTTAAGGACCTAGTATAGTGACATATATAAATTAAGTATAAAATATATAACCAGGAAAAGACTGTTAACATTACATTTATGCAAATTAAATGCCCTTAAATTTTTCCATTTGTCTTTCATTTTAAAGGTTATTTGCCCCGATTATATAATTCAAGTGTTATAAGGTTTAGCTTAAACTACTTTGTAGTAATTTATTTGACAGATCTCTATTCTATAAATGCATAATGTAATGAGAAAAGAGATCTTTCTTTTTTAATGAAAACATTAATCTGTTAATACTCCACATGAATAATGCTTGACATTTAGTGGTACCAAAATATGTTGGTGTGTTGTTGAACATAGATTCGCCTTAGAAATGCACATTCTGTATTCTGTGAGATGATGATCTAATTCAATATAGAACATGCTTTTTGGCAGTGAGTTTGTTGCGAAATTTCAAATAGGGAGTTAAGTGGTGCTTTCATAATCCAAAGATTTTTAGTTAAAAATCACGTAGGCTAATATGCTGCACTTATTTTTTTATATTTTCCAATGCATTTAATTATCTTTTTTTATAATTCTTTGTACTAACTCAGCATGTAACAACCAATTTACATGGAAATAAATTGAAATATGATAACTATTATGCTTAAATGGATTTGTGTCCATTATTTCACAGTATTTACTCTCCCGAAAAGCAAATAATACATATTACTTTCTTGGACTGACCACAGTGTAATATGTGTTACAAATTCCTGCAAGTACTCATTTTTCCTAGTAATTTGTTCTTATGAAATTTAAGAACTGATTTTTAGACTGCTGATAAAGATACGTTTTGCTACAAGGGTACATTTATACAATCCTCTTTTACCGGGTTTGCATTCTTTTTCTTCTAATTTTAGTTAATGTGTAAATTTTTATTTTTTTTACTTGTACTCTTTGGGTTCATTATATTCTGTTGTCTGTCTTTCCTAAGTTTCTAGGATAAGTTCAATCTTCCTCAGCATGTTAAAGATTGCTGTTCCAATGTCAAGATGATAAGGCAGTATTCAGGTGTTGGAGATACAAAAGTGAATAAAACAAGAAATTCTTTGCCTTCATGTAGCTTATGTTGTAACCAGGGAAGACAAAAATAATCAAGATAAATTTAAATACATTTATTGAAATTTAGATGATAATATGCATGAAGAAGATGAATAAATTGAGCAAAGTATGATGATGTGGGGAGTTGCATCCCTAGATAGGGTGGCAGGAAGATTACTAATGGTAGGTTCTTAGCTTAGGCTGCTAACACAAAATACCAGTCTAGGTGGCTTAAATATGCAGAAAGGTATTTCTCATAGTTCTGGAGGATGGGAAGTCCAAGATGAAAGTGCTGACCAATCTGGTCTCTGGCAAGGGCTTTCTTTGTGGCTGGTAGTTGGCACACTCTTACTTTGTTCTCAAATGGGGTGAGAGAGAACTTCTTTATCTTATAAGGACACTAGTCTTCGATGAATGGGACCCAACCTGATGACCTCATTTAAAAGTTAACCTTCTTGTAGATTCTACCTTCAAATACAGTCACATTGAGTGGGGGCATATAATTCAGTTCATCGCAGTCTGTTCCTGGCTGTCCCAAAATTCATGTCCTTATCACATGCAAAAATACATTCATCACATTCCACAATTCCAAAAGGTCTTAACTTGGTTCAACATCAACTCTGAAGTCTAGCATCCAAAATATCATCTAAATCTCACATACGTCATATATGGGTGAGAACACAGGCATTTTCTAGGCAAAATTGCTCTTCATCTGTGAACCTGTGAAACCAGACAAGCAATCAAGCAATGTACCGCCAAAATACAATGGCAGGGCAGGCAAAGGAAAAGTGTTCCCATTCCATAAGTTGGTACAAGAAAAGACAGGAGTGAGGGTCCCAGTGAAGTCTAAAACCTAGCAGATTCCATTAGATCCACTGAATTTTTTTAATGTTCTAAAAGAAAAATTTAATGCGTTTCCACTTATCAAAATTGGTTCTTTCTAGTTATACCTAACAATTGAATCCTTTTGGACATAATTATACAAGAATGGAATATATCTTGTTCTAATTCAGACCCCAGTATTTATCCTTTCCCTACCCTCCTCACACACCCTGCTTCCTTCCCTTTATTGCTCTTTCTGCCATTTACCCAATGTCATTATTATTTTTAAATTAATTTGTGGATGTACACGATGGTAAGATTCACTGTGGTGTATTCATATATGTACATAGAAAAGTTATGTCAGATTCATTAAATCTTAAGGCTTAAAGATAATCTTCTTTGCTTGGATGTTGCCCCACCTTTTGGACCCACAGGTGTTACAGTCCTGGTTCAAGGCTCCACTGGGTGGTTTCACCTCCATGGGTCTGCAGGATGGTCCTACCCCAAAGCTTTGGTTGGAAGCTGTCTGGCCTAATAAAGCTGGGGTGATGTCCCCTCTTTCTGAAACTGATGAGGCAGTGTTTTTGGGGGGGCATGGAGAGGGTGGGGGGTATTAGAGATTGAACTCAGGGTTACTCAACTACTGAGCCATGTCCCCACCCCGATTTGTATTTTATTTAGAGACAGGGTCTCATTGAGTTGCTTAGCACCTCACTTTTGTTGAGGCTGGCTTTGAACTCGTGATCCTCCTGCCTCAGCCTCTCAAGCTGTTTGGATTACAGGCGTGCACCTCCGCACCAGGCATGAGGCAGTCTTGATGATCTCTGAGATGCTTGAAGAATAGGACACATTCACTACATATTATTTTTATGGCCCAGTTCTGTATGACTCAAGAAGTCCAAGCATCCTCCTTCATTTTGTTCTGTCTCTATACCCTTCAGTTTAAACTGGCAGTGTTGTAGCTCCTAACATTCAATCTCTATTTCTGGCTTGCAAAGCTGGTTAGCTTCATGTTTACACTCATGCTAATCTTCTTACCAAATGGTTGCTCAGTGTCAGTTCTCTTCAGAACAAGAGTTCTCATTCTATGCAACATGGATTGGCTGAGAATTTCCCAAATCTTCAAAATCTTGTTCCCTTTTGTTTAATAATTCCTTTTCAATTTCTCTCTCTCCTTTCACATTTTGCTGCAAGAGTCAGAAGGAACCAAACCACTCCTTCTAGGCTTTCCTTAGAAATGTCCTCAGCTAAATATCTACATTTCATCACTTGCAATTTCCACCTTCCACAAAACACCAGCACACAGTTAGCCAAATTCTTTGACATTTTACAACAAAGATTGCCTTCCCTCCAGTTTCCAATAAAATATTCTTCATTTCTGTCTGAGATCTCCCCTGCATATTTTTCATGACTATATTCCTATCAACACTCTGCTCATGATTATTTTTTTCTCTGAAAAGAGGGAGGCTTTCTCTTTTGTTTTCCAGCCCTCTTCAGAATTGCCTTTAACATCCATATTTCTACCAACAATCCCTTCACAGAAACACAGGCTTTTTTAGCATGCATCTCAAATCCTTTTCAGCCTTCACCAGTTATCCAGTTCCAAGGCTGCTTCCACATTTTAAAATATTTGTTATATAGTGGCATTCCCTTTCTTAGTGACAGAATCTGTCTTAGTCTCTGTAGGCTGTGATAACAAAATGCCATAGACTGGTTTGTTTTAAACAACAGAAATTTATTTTTAACAGTTCTGGAGGTTAGAAGCACACAAAGTGCTGGCCAATTTAATTTCTGGCGAAGCAGTCTCTTTCTGACTTGTTGGTGGATGTTTTCTGCCTGTCTTTATGGTGGAGAAAGAAAGAATGAGTTCTCTGTTGCCTCGTAAAAGGATGCTAATACTATGGGCTCACCCATATGGGCTCATTCATTGCTATTTATCACTTTGTCTGTCCTATTTCCAAATATAGTCTCACTAGAGGTGCAGATTTCAGTATATGAATTTTGCAGGCACACAATTCATTCCATAGATGGGAATTATAAATTTTAAATTATAAATTTAAAAACATTAAAACATTGTCCATTTTTAAGTCTAAAAAATAGACCTATTAGAATTTTATCACATCTATATGTCTTGCTTTTGCATTAAAAATATGATAAATGATCATGAATTAGGTTCAAACATTTTGCCCTAGACATAGTAGGTTAGCATAGACATGACTAGTTGTATCTGGAGAGTCAGAAGAGGTTAAGCCATAAAAAAGATGAAGTTGCTAGGAAGAGGTTAATATCATGGCACTGGCCACTCTGAAGCAAGACATGTTATATTTTGGTGACAGTTCCTAATAATCAACTATCTGGTTAGCAAAGAATTGAATTAGACAGTTTTATCAAATATAATGACATTGTATTATCAAGTATAATGACATAGACATGTTTAGATTTGCTAATTATGAAGACAGCTACAGAGCAGAGTACTGCTGCTAAAGTTATACTTTTGGTTTTTGCTAACTTGTTTTTGCTTTAATTTGTTTTTTAGAAAGAAAGAAAGAAGCCTGGGCTACTACAAATTGATTAAGTTCTCTGGAATAATGTATTTCAGAGTACTTATTATTTAAAAACCTTACTCATTTTTCTATTGTTTCAGCAATAGGAAGTTCATGTTAGTCAAACTCATCTCCTTTATTTCCTAAATAATAAAAACTATTCTGTAGAGTAAGCGTAGGAAACTTTTCAGTCTTTTTTATTCCAATTTAGAGCCTTTAATTTTTTTCACACTTAAAATGGCCTCCTTAGTAGGTTCAGTAACAATTCCTACTTGACAAGAACAGTTGTTACATTTTTTAAAAAATGCTTCAATAATGAAGTAAATAAAAATAAAACTAGAATTCTACTTTCATTTTCTTTCTTGCCATAATTGCTTTTCTTAACTTCTTGGTTTTCAAGCAGTTGAAAACCTCTTTCTGGCTTTGTGTGGCTAGGAAAGAGAAGAAAGGGCTTCTTTAGGCTGTCCTGTGTCTTCCAAATCAACTTCCGTAATCACCACATTCAACAGCACTGTTTTGCTACACTTCCTTATCCCTTAGTTTATATGCTGTAGGTTTTTAAGCTTCTGTGTTCCCTATTTTTTAAAATTTGAAGTAAGGATCCATTGTTTAAACAAAGGTGCCTTTATTTAGGGTAATGAAGCCTTGGTGTGTTTAGGGAAGGGAGGAATGTGAATTTGAACTCCTGGGCACTGGCTGGACTTGGAGAGGAGAAACAAAGCCTGAGGATGTGGGCAAGATTACAGAGGGCATTTTCAGGAGGAAGTTGGTTGGCATGATTGACCCTGGGCTGGTATACTTTGAAGGACATCTAAAGGTTCCTTGAGTCCAAATGTCTACTACAGCACTCCGAAGGGGCCTGAAGTTCTCATCATTAGCCATGTGTTTGAGCTGGAGTAAATATTATAATAAAGGAAACACACATTGAAACCATTGTGACACATCGTGTTGGTGTTATAAGAAATGACTTTATTCAATCCAGCTATAAGACATTGTCACCAAGGACCTGAGAAAACAAAGCACACGTGTGTTGGTGAGGAAGGATGGTAAACATGTCTACGGTACTGCTCAAGATAGGGTTAGGAGTGGCTGTGGAGCTGGGAGCAGGTTGGGCGATGAGGGAGAATAGAGGGTGGATAGGAAGGCAGGCTGAGCCATGTGTCTTGGGCATTCCTAAAAGACCAGGTTCTCCCCTCTCTTCTCGCACCAGGCTAGGCAACAGACTTGGCAGAACAGAATACATAAAGCCAAACACAATTCTTCCCACAGAGCAACTTTTCTTGGAGCTTGGACATATGCTTTGGCTCTGAAATTAAAATTGGAGAATAGCAGTGTGACTGCCAAAATGAGATTAACATAAGACTCTCGTCTAATGTAAATCTTTTTTTTTCCAATTGCCCCTTTCACACTGTTGATGAAAATATTGAAATGGTTAAGAGTCTAGCCTAACACAGCAGAAGTTTTATGAATTAAAATCAGTCAGTTGATGGTGCTCCTTTCTTCTTAAACCTTTTTGAAATGGGATGGTTATAACATCTACACAAGAATCATCATGGATGTTCGCTAAATTTGCAGATTCACACAGCCTGAATCAGATTTCTTTGGGGTAGGTTTTGGAAAATAGATATCAAAGCAATCAGGCCCTTAGTTTTGTACTATGAAGTTTTAGGATCAGAGTCACAAAGCTTTTAGTCTGATATTTTTTTTATTGGTTGTTCAAAACATTACAAAGCTCTTGACATACCATATTTCATACATTAGATTCAAGTGGGTTATGAACTCCCATTTTTACCCCAAATACAGATTGCAGAATCACATCGGTTTACACATCCACATTTTTACATAATGCCATATTAGTAACTGTTGTATTCTGCTACCTTTCCTATCCTCTACTATCCCCCCTCCCCTCCCCTCCCATCTTCTCTCTCTACCCCATCTACTGTAATTCATTTCTCTCCTTGTTTAGTTTCCCATTCCCCTCACAACCTCTTATATGTAATTTTGTATAACAATGAGGGTCTCCTTCCATTTCCATGCAATTTCCCTTTTCTCTCCCTTTTCCTCCCACCTCATGTCTCTGTTTAATGATAATGATAATGATAATCTTTTCCTCCTGCTCTTCCTCCTGCTCTCATTATATCAAAGAAGACATTTGGTATTTGTTTTTTAGGGATTGGCTAGCTTCACT
>NW_026000093.1:38639689-38662206 GCF_001458135.2 Marmota marmota marmota
TTTTTTTTTTTGGTGCTTGGCTTTTTGAGTTCTTTATACTCTAGTGATTAGTGCTCTATCTGATGTGTGAGGGGTAAAGATTTGCTCCCAGGATGTAGGCTCTCTGTTCACCTCACAGATTGTTTCTTTTGCTGATTGAGTTTGATTCTATCCCATTTATTGATTCTTGGTTTTAATTCTTGTACTATAGGAGTATTATTAAGGAAGTTGGGGCCTAATCCCACATGATGAAGATTAGAGCCTACTTTTTCTTCTATTAGATGCAGAGTTTCTGGTTTAATTCCTAGGCCCTTGATCCATTTTCAGTTAAGTTTTGTTCATGGTTAGAGATAGGGGTTTAATTTCATTTCGTTGCATATGGATTTCCAGTTTTCCCAGCACCATTTGTTGAAGATGCTATCTTTCTCCAGTGCATGTTTTTGGCACCTTTGTCTAATATAAGATAATTGTAATTTTTTTGGGTTAGTCTCTGTGTCCTCCATTCTGTACCATTGGTCTACTAGTCTATTTTGGCACCAATACCATGCTGTTGTTGTTACTATTGCTCTGTAGTATAGTTTAAAGTCTGGTATAGCAATGTCATCTGCTTCACTCTTTCTGCTAAGGATTTATTTTTCCAGATGAATTTCATGATTGCTTTTTCTATTTCTATAAGGAATGCCATTGAGATTTTGATTGAAATTGCATTAAATCTGTAGAGTGCTTTTGATAGTATGGTCATTTCGATAGTATTAATTCCACCTATCCAAGAGCAAAATAGATCTTTCCATCTTCTAAGGATTTCTTTGATTTCTCTCTTTAGGGTTTTGTAGTTTTGATTGTATAGATCTTTCACCTCTTTAATTTAGTTGATTTTCAAGTATCTTATTTTTTTGAGGTTATTGTGTATCAGGTAGTTTTCCTTATTTCCCTTTCAGAGGATTTGTCACTGATATACAGAAATACCTTTGACTTATGGGTGTTGATTTTATATCCTGCTACTTTGCTGAATTCATTTACTAGTTCTAGAAGTTTTCTGTTGGAGTTTTTTGGGTCTTCTAGGTATAGAATCATATCATCAGCAAATAGTGCTAATTTAGGCTCTTCTTTTTCTATACCTAGCTCTTTGATTTCTTTCATCTATCTAATTGCTCTGGCCAGTGATTCAAGAACTATCTTGAATAGAAGTGGTGAAAGAGGGCATCCCTGTATTATTCCAGTTTTTAGAGGGAATGCCTTCAATTTTTCTCTGTTTAGAATGATATTGGCCTGAGGCTTAGTGTAGATAGCCTTTACGATGTTGAGATATGTTCCTGTTATCCCTAGTTTTTCTAGAGTTTTGAACATAAAGGGGTGCTGTATTTTGTCAAATGCTTTTTCTACATCTATTGAGATGATCATATGATTCTTTAAGTCTATTGATGTGATGAATTACACTTACTGATTTCTGTATGTTGAATCAACTTTGCATCCCTGGGATGAATCCTACTTGATCATGGTGCAAGTCTTTTTGATATGTTTTTGTATTTGATTTGCTAGAATTTTATTGAGAATTTTTGCATCTATGTTCATTAGAGATATTGGTCTGAAGTTTTCTTTCTTCGATGTGTCTTTACCTGGTTTTGGGATCAGGGTGATATTAGCCTCATAGAATGAGTTTGGAATTACTGCTTCTTTTTTCTATTTCCTGAAATAAATTGAAGAGTATTGGTATTAGTTCTTCTTTAAGCCTCTTGTAGAACTTGGCTGTGTAACCTTCTGGTTCTGGGCTTTTCTTTGTTGGCAAGATTTTGATGGCTTCTTCTATTTCCTCACTTGATATTGGTCTGTTTAAATTATGTATATCTTCTTACTTAATCTGGGTTAATCGTGTGGCTTAAGAAATTTGTCAATGCCTTCAATGTCTTCTATTTTACTGGATATAAGATTTCAAAATAACTTCTAATTATCCTATTTCTGTAGTGTCTGTTGTGATATTACCTTTTTCATCACATGTGCTGGTAATTTGAGTTCTCTCTCTCCTTCTCTTCATTAGTGTGGCTAAGGGTCTGCAAATTTTATTTATTTTTTTCAAGGAACCAACTTTTTGTTCTGTCAACTTTTCAATTGTTTCTTTTGTTTTGATTTCATTAATTTCAGCTCTAATTTTAATTATTTCTTGCCCTCTACTGCTTTTGCTGCTGGTTTGTTCTTCTTTTTCTAGGGCTTTGAGATGTAGTGTGAAGTCATTTATTTGTTCACTTTTTCTTCTTTTAAGGAATAAACTCCATGCAATGAATTTTCCTCTTAGTACTACTTTCATTGTGTCCCAGAAATTTCAATATGTTGTGCTATGTTCTCATTTACCTCAAAGAATTTTTTAATCTCCTCCTTGATGTCTTCTGTGACCCATTATTCATTCAATAGCATATTGTTCACTCTCCACGTGATGGAAAAATTTTTGTCTTTGATTTCCAAATTCATTCCATTATGATTTGATAAAATGCATGGTAGTATCTCTACTTCTTTGTATTTGCTCAGAGTTGCTTTGTGGCATAGTATATGGTCTATTTTAGAGAAAGATCCATGGGCTGCTGAGAAGAAAGTGTATCTGCTTGATGCAAGTTGAAATATTCTATATATGTCAGTTAAGTCTACATTATTTATTGTGTTATTGAGTTTTATAGTTTCTTTATTCAACTTTTGTTTGGAAGATCTATCAGTGGTGAGAGAGGTGTGTTAAAGTCACCCAAGATTATTGTTTTGTGGTCAATTTGACTCTTGAACTTGAGAAGAGTTTATTTGATGAACATAGCTGCACCACTGTTTGGGGCATATATATTTATGATTGTTATGTCTTGTTGGTGTATGGTTCCCTTGAGCAGTATGTAATGTTGGTATTAGGGTATAGAGTTAATACATCTTTATCCTTTTGATTAACCTTGGCTTGAAGTCTACTTTATTGGATATGAGTATGGAAACCCCTGCTTTCTTCCTCACTCCATGTGAGGGGTATGATTTTTCCCAACCTTTCACCTTCAGTCTGTGTATGTCTTTCCTATGAGATGAATCTCTTGGAGGCAGCATATTGTTGGGTCATTTTTTTTTTAATCCAGTCTGCTAGCCTGTGTCTTTTGATTGGTGAGTTTAATCCATTAACATTTAGGGTTACTATTGAGACATTGTATTTCCAGCCATATTTGTTTATTTTTGTTATTTTACTTGAATTGGTTTTCCTCTTTGATTAGTTTTTTTCCTTTAGTAAACTACTTCCCTCTGCTAATTTTCCTTGCTGTTTTTCATTTCCTCTTCATGAAATATTTTTGCCAAGAATGTTTTGCAGTGTCAGTTTTCTACTTTTGTTTATTGTGAAGGTTTTTATTTCATCTTCAAATCTAAAGCTTAATTTTTCTGGATACAAAATTACTGGTTGGGACCTATTGTCTTTCAGAGCTTGATATATGTTGTTCCAGGATCTTCTACCTTTCAGGTCTTTGTTGAAAAATCTGAATCTGCCATCATCCTAATTGGTTTTCCCTTATATGTAATCTGATTCCTTTCTCT
Organism: Marmota marmota marmota; assembly: GCF_001458135.2. Taxonomy (NCBI): domain Eukaryota; kingdom Metazoa; phylum Chordata; class Mammalia; order Rodentia; family Sciuridae; genus Marmota; species Marmota marmota. The sequence continues at coordinate 38,643,212 of NW_026000093.1, forward strand.
TGTGGTTTTTAAAATTCTCTCCTTATTCTGTATGTTGGGCATTTTCATTATAATGTGCCTTGGTGTGGCTCTGTTGTGATTTTGTACATTTGGCATCCTGTAGACGTCTTAAATTTGGATTTCCAATTTATTCTTCATGTTTGGAAAGTTTTCTGGTATTGTTTCATTGAATAGATTGTCCATTTCTTTAGTTTGGAACTCTATGCCTTTCTCTATCCCAATAACTCTTAAACTTGGTCTTTTTATGCTAGCCCATATTTCTTGAATGTTCTGCGTGTGGTTTCTTATCATTTTCGCTGTGTGGTTTATGTTTTTTTTTTTTTTTCAGAATAATTTATTTGATTTTCATTGTCTGGTGTCCTGTCTTCTAAGTGGTTTACTCTGTTGGTGATGCTTTCATTTGAGTTTTTAATTTGGTTTATTATATTTTTCATTTCAAGGATTTCTGTTTGGTTTTTTTTTAGAACCTCTATCTTCCTGTTGCAGTGATCTTTTGCTTCTTGGATTTGTTTATGCAGCTCATTGTGGAAGTGATCTTTCACTGCCTGTATTTGTTCTCTCATGTCTTCTTTGAGATCCCAAACCATTTTAACTATGTATATCCTGAAATATTTTTCAGTCTTTTTTTCTGCTGTAGCTGGCAATGCTTCTAATAATGTGTTGTCTTGATGTGTTTGTGGTACTTTCTTCCCTTGTCTTTTCATGTTGCTCATGTGTCTTCCTTTCCAACTCTGTGGATCTGGTGTGTTATTGTTTTTACCCTATAGATTTGTGGTGCTCATGTAAGGTTCCAAGATCTCTCCTTGTGTGGAAGGACAATGTTAACAGATCCCAATATCAACAATACGTCACCTATGAACAAATTGTTGTTATTAAGACATTTACAGTTTAGTCTCAATGTCCAGAAATTTTGGATTCAATTATTATTTAAAATATAATCAGTAGTTTTATAAAAAGATTTTCAGTTTCTGGTGGTGGACAATGAATTGGTGGTTAGGTGTAGGACAATATGTTGAGGAGAGAAGATGTGAGGGTATAGACTTAATATATCTTAGGAAATGTGAAGGAGAAATCTAGTGAAGAGGGTTAGTAGCAGGAGAATAGATAGGAGGTAATTTGGGGTAGACAATTATGTGGGAAGACAGTAGAGTACATAAACAAACACATGTTTTTTAAAAAAATACAGGATGTTAAAATAGTATAATTTGAAGGGTGAAGGAAGAAGAAAGAGAAAAAGGGAAAGAAAGAAAGAGAAAAAGAGAAGAAAAAGAAAAAAAGGGCTTATGCAATTCCTCTATATTATTCAGGTGATTCAGTCCTCAAAGTCCTATCTCATGCAAAGTTCTTGGTTTTACATATGTTGTGGACGTGAGGGCCAGAGGATAGAAGGGTAGAAGAGAATGAAGAAGAGAAAAAGAAAAAAGAAAAGAAAATACTCTTAGAGATCCGTTTCTTTCTTTTCTCATCCAGAAGGTGGGTTGTCTCATCTAGTAGGTGTCTCTGCCCTCAGGATGGTGTAGGCAACCAGGGTGTAAAGACTGGACCTGGTGTGGAGCATCTGGAAGCAGGTAGTGCCACCCACCAGTCTCAGCAGGGAATTAGCACCTCATGGGTCTTTTTTTTGTGACCACTTGCCTGACTTGAGCTCCCAGTATCATCTCCCTCTCTTGCCTGGAGATTTCCCAAATCCTGATCTCTCTGTTAAGCTCCAGACTTTAGTCCCATCCCATCTCTTATTTATCAGGTCCCAACTGTGGGACCTCTGACCCCCAGGCTCACACCAGGTGGGCGGTGCTCTGTTTGCACTGCACTCCTGTCCAACTGAGAGCCATTCTTGTGTTGGGTGGCCACTGTGCTGAGCTAACGCCATTGGGATGGCAGGAGGAATTGGAAATCAGGTACCTGGTCAAATGGTGATACAATCTGATAGCCACACCCACCACAAAATAGTGAGGAAGGTTTTCAAAGATGATGTCCATCTGCTTCCACCACCAGGGTATCTGGTGATGTGGAGGGAGCTGGGCAATGGCCTTGTGCTGTGGATAGGTAGCTTCCAGGTGACCTGTGTGGGAGCAGAGAGCAGTCTGGAGTTCTGCAGAGGTACTGGTAGGTGTTTCTGCTAAACCGCTTTAGAGCTGTGCGTGAGCTAGAACTGTGGGCTTTGGGTGTGGAGTCTGGAGACTTACCCAAGCCCAGAGGCTCTGATTTCTGCACGGGTGATTGCAACGCTGGTGATTTCTGTGAAAATCCACTGGCCCCTGGAGATCCAATCTGAGAACTGCCCCCACCTAATATGGTGAAAATGTTGAGCCAAGATGGCGGCGGCCTGCTTTCAGCACTGGGGTGACTGGTGAGGTTGTAGGAGCTGGGCAATGGCATGCTGTGGGTAGGTAGCAGCTGAGTGACCTGCGTGGGAGCAGAGTGAAGTCTTGGTGATCTGCAGATGTGTTGATAGGTGATTCTGCTAAGGTGCTCGCCGAGCCTTGCGTGGACTGGAACTTTGGGCTTTGGGTCCTGCTCGAAAACCAACATTCTACTGGAACACTGAGGCCTGGAGCCCTGTGCAGGGTCACAGCGTTGGTGATTTCTGCAGAGAGCAGCTGGATAAGGGTCCTCTAATACTCTCAGAGATGCAGTATTCCGATTAGGTGAGATCTAGATCACAGAGCGACACAGAATGCTGCTTCCCTATGGTCTGCCATCTGAAGAGCCCCCAAGACCATCTATGTCTTTTGATTGGTTAGTTTAGGCCATTAACATTCAGGGTTATTATTGAGACATGGTATGCATTCCCAGCCATTTTTGTTATTTGACTTGGTTTCTCATATTAGCTTTTCCTTTAGTGTAATAAGTCCCTCTGCCGATTTTCATTATTGTTTTTCATTTCCTCTTTATAGAATATTTTGCCAAGGATGTTCTTTAGTGCAGGTTTTCTAGCTGTAAATTCTTTTAACTTTTGTTTATCATGGGAGGTTTTTATTTCATCAACAAATCTAAAGCTTAATTTTGCTGGATACAAAATTTTTGGTTGGCATCCATTTTCTTTCAAGGCATGATATATGTTGTTCCTGCATCTTCTAGCTTTCAGGGTCTGGGTTGAAAAACCTGCACATTGCCTAATTGATTGCCCCCTATATGTAATCTGATTCCTTTCTCTTGTGGCTTTTAATATTCTCTCCTTATTCTGTATTTTCATTATAATGTGCGTTGGTGTGGATCTGTTGTGATTTTGTACATTTGGTGTCCTGGAAACCCCTTGAATTTGGTTTTTCAATGCATTCTTCATGTTCAGAAAATTTTCTGATATTATTTTGTTGAGTAGATTGTTCATTACTTTGGTTTGGAACTCTATGCCTTCCTCTATCCAATAACTCTTATTTTTTTAAATGCTATTCCATATTTTTTTAATGTTATGCTCATGGTTTCTTACCATGTTTACTACGTGGTCCATATTATTTTCAAGATTATATATTTTGTCTTCATTGTCTGAGGTCATGTCTTCCAAGTGGTCTAATCTGTTGGTGATGCTTTCAATTGAACTTTTGATTTGGTTTATTGTTTCTTTTATTTCAAGGATTTCTATTCAGTTTTTCTTTAGAACCTCTATCTCCATAATCATTTTCTTCCTGTATTTGTGTATGTAGCTCTTTGTCAAAATGATCTTTTGCTGCCTGTATTTGCTCTTATATCATCCTTTAATTCACAGAACATTTTAATCATGTACATCCTGAACTCTTTCTCTGTAATTTCATCTGCTGTGCTGGCCATGGATTCTGATAATGTGGTATCTTGATTTGTTTGGGGCACTTTTTTCCCTTGTCTTTTCATGGTGCTCGTGTGTCTTCCTTTCTAGCACTGTGGACCCAAGGCATTACCGTTTTTACCCTATAGGCTTAGTTTGGCCCTGTAGCATTCCAATATCTCTCCTTTGAGGGGAAGGACAATGTTAACAGATCCCAATATAAACAAAATACCACCTAAAAACAAATAGTTGTAATTAAGATGTTTACAGTTTGGTAACAATGTACAGAAATAGTAAATTCAAATATTTCCTAGAATATAATCAATAGGTTTGTAAAAGGGTTTTACTGTTTCTGACGATGGACAAAGAACCAGGGGGTGAGGTGTAGAACGATGTGCTGAGGAGGTAGGAGGTGAGGATATAGAGTTATTATATCTTAGGAAGTGGGAAAGAGAAATCTAAAGAAGAATGTTAATAGCAGGTGAATAGAGAGGTAATAATTTTGGGTAGACAAAGTAAGAGGGAATACAGTAGAGTACATAAAACAAAAATACACATATATTAAGAAAAATTTAAAAATGTCAAAATAGTAAAAATTGGAGAGAAAAAAAGAAAAAAGAATATACAACACAACCGTAATATATTATTCAGTTGTCTCAGTTCTCAATATCTTAATTCATGGAAAGTACTTGGTTTCACATATGTTGGTGATGTGGGGCTAGAAGAATAAAGAGGGAGAAGGAAGAAACTAGGATTTTGGTTGGAGATCAGTATCTTTCCTGCTTCCTTTCTCCTCAGGGTTGTTTGTTCTTAGTTGGTATCTCTGCCCTCAGGATGGTGGGGGTTACCAGGGATTGAGGGTTGTTCTTGTGTGCAAGGCACCTGGAAGTGGGTTATGGTGCCCTCCAGTCCCATTGGGAGACTGCACCTCAAGAATCTCCTTTAGGGTCTGCTCCTGTGACATGGGTGCAGGGTCTTATCTCCTCATCTCCCCTGTAGACCTCACAGTTCCTGCTCTCTAAATTAGTCTCTAAAGTGTATCTCCCTCACCCTCTACCTTTCCACTTCCTAGTCAGGAACCTTTCTCTCCTGGGGGTCTTGTGTGTTATACTCTGGTGGCTGTGCACCTGTCACGGAGGGCTGTTCTGTATTGGGCAGTCACTCTGTTGAGTTAGCGGCTGCTAGGTGTTGGGGGAAATTAGCAAACTATGGGTACTTGGCTATCTGATGTTCCAAACTGGTAGTTGCCCCAACTAAAGATTGTAGTGGAGGTGACCCAAGATAGAGGCAGCTGCTTTCATTGATGGGGTGTCGCGTGGGTGGGGGGAGCTGGGCAATGGCATTATGCGATGCATTCAGAGATGAACTTTGTGGCATGCAATGTTTTGGCTGTGGGCTCTCTTTAGAGCCTGTTATGTCCCCAGGTGCAGGCAAGCTACTGTGAGTAGTGGACAACGGCAGTAGCTGCCAAGTCCCAAGATAGAGGTGACTGGGGGAGCCCCACGTTGGTAGATGGCGGTCCACATGGGAGTGGTGCCTGGAGTTCCTGCACATGGGTAGCAGCTGAGTGTCCTTCCTGAGAGTGGCATCTGGGAATTCTGCGCTGGTGGTTCCACTAAGGCACCCTGGAGACCTGCATGGGTGAGTAGTTTGTCAGAAGTCCTTTTCTAATGCTGAGGCTCAGGGTCTGCACAGCACAGCGGCTGTGATTCCAGTGCAGGATCAGCTGTGGGGGGGGGGTCCTCTATCACTCTCAGCAAAGCAGTATTCCCACTAGTTGAGATGCAGGTCACAGAGCAAACCAGAATGCTGCCTTCCTCTGGCCCACCATCTTGGATCCCCTGGACACCTATATTTTTATCAGTTGCTATTTTGTGTTAGGAGCCATCCATGGGTTGCAACCCATGCACATGAAAGCTTCATGGATAGAGAGATCTGGTATCTGGGAATGCTCAGGGACAATGTAAATCTCTATCCTGCTCTGTACACAGCACCTTAGATGGGTGTGACCTACCAAGATGCCAATCAACCTGCTGACTGAAAGACATCAGGAGGTAAGACTCCGCCCTTGAAACCTTATCCCTGCCTTTAATGAATCCCTTTAAATAAACCATCTGAGACATTTTGCCTTTGTCTAGTTCCAGAACCCATGTGGACTAGATAAATCAGGGGCTTTGCTTTCTGTAAATATATTTCTGAGTATTTGTGCTTTGTTATTTACTAATTTTTTGAGATTGTAAGTCTCAGGGTGGCTTGACGTATTCTGGGCAGGAAGAAGAATCCCTAATGAGACACTGGTTGTCGTCCCCTGCCCCCAGATAACTTTGGTTTGTGCACCAGTTACAACCTAACTGGTAATAGTGTAATACAGTATGTCCAAAGTGCTATTCTTAGATAAAAAGAACGGGGTGCAGAGTGATGTCACATTTTGAAGGATCGTGACAAATTTATCATAGTTTTTGCTAAAAATAAGTCTGTTCAGGCCAGAAAGGACCTGAAACATGTTGTCTCTATTTATATAATCTTTCTGGTGTGAATTGCAATAGTTTTCCTAAGACTTTAGTTTGTATTTAATATTTTTCATCATGGGAAATTCAAATATCCTCCTTGTTTCACAAATTTATACTGTTCCCAACAGATATTGATGCAGTCATATAAGATAATGATCCCCTCCTTCAGGTTTCTTCTCACACATATCCATTAGAAGCACATCGTAAAAAAGAGATATTTCCCTTCTAGCCTAAGGCTACATGTGTAATTATTTTCTTTCAATACCTTCATTGAAATTCCCTGTGTAATGCTACCACAGTGAATTATAGTTAAACCTTTTATTCTGCGCATATGGAGGTGGAATAAAGAGATGGTGCCAGCAATATTACTCAGCTACTTTCAGTTTGGGGATTGAGGCTGGTGTAAACTATAATAACTAGAGAGAAAATGATATTCAATTATGAATCACTGCCAGATGTGTGAATGTATCATCAGGTTTCATTTTCTGGAACATGCTTACTGTAGTATTTTCCTTATCATCTACTTTTTAAGTGATTCTCTTTCTATGGATAATGGATTCAATTGCATTAAGTGACCAGAGAAGTCACAAATTGATAAAATATGTATTTGGGTTCCATCTCACAGTCCAAAACAAAAGAAATTAGAAATTATTCTAAAGTGAATATTATGTAACAGTGTTCTGCAGCTCATGTCTCAGAGGAGCTGTGAGGGCATCTTCTTGTGTGTCTTCTCATATCACACTCGCCCTGGGGCAAACCATCCAGGTTAATGATATTGTGAAGGAGAGACAGAAAAAAAGTAAAATGAGACATAATTATTAGGAAAATTACTTGCAGCATGAATAGAAATGGAGAGGTATCTGATGTTCATGGTCATTAGATTATGGGTCCTGACTTTTGTGGTATATACGGACACCAGATTGCTTGGTGTCCAATGAAGATCATCATTTCTGCAGATTGGTAACTGAAAATACCTAGTATCTAGCCTTCAGTTGTCTGTCCATGTTTTCCCTTCTCTGTGCTCCATGACTCTACCATTCCTATTTTCTAGTATTCTAAGCCTCAATCACATACTTAATCTCCCTCCCTCTCAAACCTGTTTCCAAAGGTCTTTAACAAATCAACTGGCCTATATCTTCATGGAACATTTTCTATTTCAAATTTCTGCTGAAATTCCTACTGGCAACTTGGGTTGTTTGAGTATGATTGGTTACATTTTTCCTTCTAATCATGGTAAAATTTGCTACGTTAAGCTCCCCCTGACCTTGTGAAGTGGCACCCCCTTTTCTCCACAGAAAAGCCCTCTTCACCATGGCTGATTTTAAGACTGTCAGCAAAAGAGTCCAGTGTAGATAAACTTCCTATTTTCATGTCACCCTGTTTACTTGGCCACTGACCAGGAAGATACCAGCACTCCAGGTGCTTGACACCCCCTTACTAGTTTTTCACAAACGTATCCAGTATAGTACTTTGAAGTAATGTGCAAACAAGGCCTCTGGCCTTGAGCTGGGGCTTCACAGAGATGTCTACATTTTTAAGATAAGTTACAAATGGGCCCATGGTAACAGCTGGCAGGTGGAGGAAAGAAAGGGGAGAAGAAGCTCTCCCCTTCTCAGGTGTTGTCCTTGAAGAGTTAACTTGTCCAGAACAGTGAGAGGAAAAAACTGCTTTTATGTGAACTTCTGAGCCCCTCCCCTTACATGCTGGGTATAAAACTCTGAAACTCCCTGAACTTGAGGTTCAGGGGATTGATTGATTATAGCAAAGGCTGTACCCTCTGAACCTGGCTGCAGCCAAATAAAACTGTTTCCTGCTATCTTCAGTGCCTTGCCTCAAATGTCCCTACAACACTTGTTTATCAGTTTAGTTCCTTCCCTTCTTTTCCTCTTTTCCCTTTCCCTCCCCCTCCCCTTTTTTTACCTACCTTCCCCTCTTCTTCCTTCCCCTTTCCTTTCTCTCCCTTCCTTCACTGAGCTGGTCATTAAACCCAGGTCCTTGTATGTACTAGGAAACAGTTCAGTCCATCCTTTTTTTAAAAAATTCTTTCACCTTGATTTTTCAGGCACTTCTGTATCAGCTATTTCCAGTGTCTTCAATCTCTTTTACTAGACTAAATGTAACCCTAGTCTATTTAAAAAAGTTATCTTATACCTCTTTCATTTTGTTACGGTTCCTTTTTCTGCCTGTTGTCTTTGAACAGCTTCAGCCTCTCCTGAATAATTCCCATTTCAATTACTGACATAGTTGATAATATTGGCCATTTCCATTTAGTCTTCTCTGGCTTTTGAAATCTGGTCTTTTTCCTCTATCACACTTGTTAAAGTGTCCTGGACAAAATGACCGTTCCCTTCTAAATTTCCAAAAGTAGTGGATACTCTTCAGTCTTCTTATGGATTCTCTCTCTTTCATCAAAATCATATTCTCTAGGCTTCTGGAAAGCATTCATAGGTTCAAAACCTATTTTGAGCATCTATTATGTGCCAGGTACCATGCTGGTTGAAATGGATACAAGAATGGCTAATTTCTTGCATTAAGGAATTTAGAGACTTAAAACAGATAGGCAAAACAGGGAAAAAGAGAATTAGAATACCACATGCTAAATATTCAGTTTAAGATGCCATTCTGATGCCACCCAAGCTATCCTCTTCCATCACCTTTGCTCTGGTTACTATTCAGAGATAAAATGGATAACTACACCCAAAATTTGGTTTGAGACTCATGATGCCACACAGGCACAATGAAATGATTTGTTACTTAAGAAATTTAGCTTTCTGAGAAGAGCAGAAGAGGACTCCCAAGCGTTTTAGAAATTGCTTCAGGGAACAAGGAAAGGAATTTCATGCTAAGTGCAATAAGCCAATCACTCTTAGGTTAGGCAGTGTGGCTGAGGCAAGGGTTCCTGAAGCGGTTTGAATTTCCAACACCAAAGGTGGAAGCCCTTGGACTATCTTAGAGCTTTCCCAGATGTGGGGCAGAGAAAAAGTGTGAGGTGCATAAAAGCCATCATCAGTAGTCAAATATAAAAAGAAAGAGTCACTTTCTTTACATAACTTGTCCAATTTAGGTCAGACACACATCTGTGTTCTGCTAACATCCCATTCTTTCAAAATTATTTTTCCTTTTAGTTTTACATGACAGTAAAACATATTTTGACATATCATACACATATGGAGTGTAATGCCCATTCTTGTGGTTGTACAAGATGTGGAGTTACAATGGTCATGTATTCATATATGGACATAGGAAAGTTATATTCGATTCATTCTTCTGCCTTTCCCACTCCCATCTCTCTTGCCCTCCCCAATTCTACTCTGTCCAATTCAGTGAAGCTCCATTCCTCCCTCTCTCACCCAAGCCCCTATTGTAAATCAGCATCTGCATATCAAAAAGAACATTCAGCCTTTGGTTTTTTTTGGAATTGGCTTATTTCACTTAGCATGACAATCTCTAGTTCCATCCGTTTACCAACAAATGCCATAATTTCATTCTTCTTTGTGGCTGAGTAATACTCCATTGTGTATGTGCCACATTTTCTTTATTCATTTATCTGTTGAAAGGCATCTAGTTATGGTTCCATAACTTAGCTATTGTGAATTGATGGGTCATGACACTATAGTTTGCTGATTTTAAGTCATTTGGGGGATGTGCCAAGGAGTGGGATAACTGGGTCAAATGGTGGTTCCATTCCAGGTTTTCTGAGGAATCTCCATACTACTTTCCAGAATGGTTGCACCAATTTGCTGTCCCACCAGTAATGTATGAGTATATCTTTTTCCCCACATCCTCTTCAACATTTATTGTTACTTGTATTCTTGATGATTTCCATTGGAGTTGGAGTGGGATGAAATCTCAGTGTAGTTTTAATTTGCTTTTCTTTAATTGCTAGTGATGTTGAACTTTTTTAATATATTTATTGACCATTCATATTTCTTCTTCTGTGAAGTGCTTATTCAGTTCCTTTGTCTGTTTATTGATTGGGTTGCTTGTTTGTTTTTGTTATTCTTTGTTTTAGTTTTCAGTGTTAAGTTTTTTGAATTCTTTATATATTCTGGAGATCAGTGATCTGAGATGCAGGTAGCCAAGATTTTCTCCCATTCTTTAGGCTCTCTCTTCATGTTCTTGTTTGTTTTCTTTCCTGTGAAGAAAATTTTCAGTTTGATAAAGTCCCAGATATTGATTCTTGATTTTACTTCTTGCACTTTAGGTGTCCTGTTGAGAAAATTGGTTCCTAAGCCAGCGTGATGGAGAGTTGGGCCTAATTTTTCTTCTTGTAGGCGGAGGTCTCTGGTCTAATGCCTAGGTCCTTGATCCACTTTGAGTTTATTTATGTTCAGAGTGAGAGATAGGGGGTTCAAATTCATTCTACTACCTACAGATTTCCAGTTTTCTCAGCACCATTTGTTGATGAGACAATCTTTTTTTGGGAGATTTTTAAAAATTTGTTTTAATTAGTTATGCATGACAGTAGAATGTACTTTGACACAGTATACATATATGGAGTATAATTTCTCATTTTTCTGGTTGTACATGAAATAGAATCACACTGGTCATGTAGTCATATATGTACATAGGGAATAATGTTTGATTTATTCTACTATCCTTCCTTTCCCTGCTCATCCTCCCCTCCCTTCACAGCCCTCTACCTAATCTAATGCAACTTGATTCTTCTCTGCCTGCCCCACCTTATTGTGAATTAGCATCTGCATATCAGAGGAAACATTCAGACTTTGGTTTTTTGGATTGGTTTATTTGCTTAGCATGAAATTTTCCAGCTCCATCCATTTACTAGAAAATGCCACATTTAATTCTTCAAGGATGAGTAACATTCCGTTTTGTAAATATACCATATTTTTCTTTATCCATTCATCTGTGAAAGGACACCTAGGTTGGTCAACAGGTTAGCAATTTTGAGGTGAGCTGCTATAAACATTAATGTGGCTGCATCACTAAAGTATGAAGAAGCTATCTTTTCTTCAATGTATGTTTTTTTGTGCCTTTGTCTAGTATGAGATAACTGTATTTATGTGGGTTTGTCTCTGTGTCCTCTATTCTGTACCATTGGTCTACATGTCTATTTTGGTGCCAATACCCTGATGCTTTCGTTACTATGGCTCTTAGTGTAATTTAAGGTCTGGTATTGTGATGACTCCTGCTTCATTTTTCTTGCTGAGGGTTGCTTTGGCTATTCTGGGCCTCTTATTTTTGCAAATGAATTTCATGACTATTTTTTCTGTTTCTATGAAGAACATCATCCGAACCTTAATAGAAATTGCATTGAATCTGCATATTGCTTTTTGTAGTATGGCCATTTTGACAATAATAATTCTGCCTATCCAAGAACATGGGAGATCTTTCCATCTTCTAAGATCTTCAATTTCTGTCTTTAGTGTTCTGTAGTTTTCTTCTAAAATCACAGTGAGCGTATTTCACCATCTTTATTCATTTTGATGATTCTAAAGGCAACTACTATGTCATGATCATTGTTGTGTTTGTGGCTCATTAAATATTGATTATTATGTTTTATTGAAACAATGAATGAAAATATCATTTAATAATAATGTTAAAATAATATGAAATCACTAAAAACTTGGGAATCAACTAAAGAAAAGAAATTGACTTTTATTTTTTTTTTTGGGGGGGGGTGCGGGATATGGGTCTTATTATGTTGTCCAGGCTGATCTTAAACTCTTGGGTTCAAGTGATTCTCCTGCCTCAGAATCCCAGGGGGCTAGGACTACAGGCACATCTTCCACAACTGGCTGAGATTAGCATTTGCAAGAGACTCAGGAAGTAGCCTGGTTGGGACAAAGTGAAAGAGATCAGTGACTTGAGGGAAAGCTAAAGAGGCAGATAGAACTTTTCTTATAAAAAAGCTGCTATCCTTTTTGAGCAACACAACTACACTGTGCTTTCCTAAGCTTGAGTCCTAGAGAACTGGTCTCTATTTTGATATGGAGAAAGCAGGCATTTCTGAGATGCCGTCTGAGGAGGAATAAGGAGCATTGATTCTCTAAATATCTTGACAATTTGTGACAGTTCTCAAAATCTTTACTGATAAAAAACTCTCTTCTGGTGAAAACACTAATTGCACATCTTCAGTGAAAATGTTATCATATGATCAAAGAAAACCAAGCAATCAACTCACCATTACAATTTATCATGTATTATTGCCTACCAAGAACTCTGACTTGAGTCAATAGAACTTATAGAAAAGTGGATTTGGATCAATAGAAAGACCATCTCCATATTGGTCAATTATGCTGTGTTTAATTTTCCATTTGTTTTTAACAAACTACTCTATAACTCAGTGATTTATTATTTCTTATGATTCTGAGATTGGCTGGGTTCTGTGGGTCTCCCCTGGGCTCACTTTGCTGCCGATTTCAAGGAGAGAGTTAGTTGAGACTAGGCTTATGTCTGAGAGCCCAGATGCTGAAGCTGCCTTTCCACATGGTCTCTCACCTGGGCCTCTTCACAAGCCGAGTGAATGAAGCAGAAGCTGTGGGGTCTCTTGAGGCCTACATTCAACAGCTCAAGTAATGTTACTCCTACCACTTGTCTTCCACTACAAGTTTCAAGAGTGTAGAGAAGATGACTCCATCTCTGACTGGGAAAGGGGGGACCAAAGTCACTTGGCAAAGGCATGTACATAATGTTGCAGCCATCACATAATCTATCAGAAGCCACCTTTGGGCACTCCTCAGTATGCATAATATGCTCCTCTCTATCTCAGAACTTCAACAGGCTTTGAGTGAAGGATCTCATGGTTAGAACCTGTGTGGGCCTAGGAGATGCTCCTTTGGGGCAGCTTCTTTTGATAATGAGACATGCAAGCTAGAAACATGAGTGATCTTGCAGTTATGCCATCGGTGCACATTGGTGAGAAAGGGACAAACAAACCTTAATGGACACTCTTTTGAAAAATAAATGAATAAATAAGACTGGAGCACAGAGTATACCCAGCCTGCAGATCTTGGTTTCAAGCCAAGTTTCATTCAATAGAAGGAAACAGGATTCCTTGGAGAAATGGCTGATGCTAGAACTGGAGCAATTTAACTGTTAAAAAAAAATAATTAGAAAAAAAAAAAAACTGAGAGACAAATACCTGCATTTTGTCTTCAAAATATTTGGTCATTATGCCTTAAAACTGACAAGTCATCAACCCCCACCCCCTAAACAAAACAAAACAAAACACACAAAAATAGAACAACATCAACCGCCACAACAACAAACTCCCAAACTAAGATACTGTCATAGACCGGAACAGACTGAGAAGACATGACAGTGACTCAATATACTATGGTATCTTCCAGGGTATCCTCAAGCAGGAGAAAGATATTAGGAAAAGTGTAGCGAAGTCTGAGTAAACTGGAGTTTAGCTGATTGTAAGGTACGGTGTTGGTTCCATAGTTGCTACAAAACTTCGTGGGTATGTACAAAGTTAATAGGGGAAAACCAGATGACTAGTATAGCAGAATTCTCTGTATTGTTTTTGCAATTTTGGGGCAAAATATTAAACTACTATGAAACAAAGAGAATTAAATAACAAAGGAGTAAGAATGGGTGGTGCACAGTGGTCTTTGTGTGTGTGTGTGTGTGTGTGTGTGGCATTTCTCAAAAGCAGAAGCACAAATATCCCTGGTTTCCCCTCCCCGGGGGTCAATGGATGTTCCTTAATTGGGTCTGGTTTTGCAACATGGGAATGATTCTTGAATCCATTGTCCTTGGATCTTTTTTCTTATAATAATTAACACATAATAGTTTTACAAATTATGGGCCTGACCAGGATGTTTCCGTACATGCATATATCATGCATTGGTCCTATTCCCTGGGGCCATTTTGTTCTGCCCTCCAGGATGTCTTCACTTTTTGATCAGAGATGTCTGGTGTTGTGGCTGAGTCTTAGCTGCTTCTTTTTCATAGAAAGTTGAAGACCCAGAGGCCTTTTTTTTCTTTCTTATTTCCATTCCTTTTGGGTACAAAGAGACAGTGCTATATCAGTATCCAGATTGTTGTGAAACTTACTGGGTTAATGCCAGGCCCCCAAAATGACATAATTCTTTTCAGGATGTTCTCTCTCTATGTTGGGCATATATAATCACTGGAGGAAAAACCACACACAACCAATTCTTGGAAGCTTCTTTTTTTTTTTTTATTGTTGGTTGTTCAAAACATTACATAGTTCTTGATATATCATCTTTCACACTTTGCTTCAAGTGGGTTATGAACTCCCATTTTTAGCCCATATGCAGATTGCAGAATCACATCAATTACACATCCATTGATTTACATATTGCCATACTAGTGACTGGAAGCTTCTTTTAATCTACCACTTCAAGTCTTTCCCAGATCTTAAGTTTTGTAACTCCATACTTAAACAGTTATCCTGAGATCATTTCTTACATTGAGAATCTTCTACATGCATCATGGATATATGCATAAATTATATTTTCCACATAATGAATTTCTAGATCTTCTGCATTTCTTTTAAAATTTGCCTTCGAGTTGAGCAATTCTTTCTTCAGTTTATCTTTCTTGTCCTTCAATTTATCAGATGTAGTCAACAAATAAAACAACCCAATGGTACTTTCAACACTGCCTGACCCTCTCCTTAGCCTGATTCACAAATTCATTTTCTAAATTGTGAGCTGCTGCAGGTGATGCTTTTTCTACTGTTCTGCCTCTGTACATCTCAGCTGCCTTATACTTATCTCTAATATCACTTCCTTATGGCTCCTCTAGCCTCTGCCTATGCCAAGAACAGAGCCAAGGGCACAGTCTTCATTTACCACAGCTCCCTACACTGTTGGGAATCGCCCCAGCTCCAAAGACTAACTTCCCCATCCCCCAAGAAGAGCCGTCCAATGGTGAGCCCTGCTGGCTCACATGATCCTGCCGTCCAATGGTGAGGAATCTTCGTTGATACCGGTCTTCTCTGCCCTCCTGTGGGGGCTCCTTACTTCCCTCCTCTCTTTCTCCCACATGGCCCCATTTCAGCAGGAAGCAGCCAGAATGAGTCGACACCCACTCTCATTTAATAACAAAGAGGGGGGAGTGTTGGGAATCACCCCGGCTCCAAAGACTAACTTCCCCATCCCCCAAGAAGAGCCATCAAATGGTGAGCCCTGCTGGCTCACATGATCCTTACCCACCAATCAGACTAGCCCTGCTGGCTCACCTGATCCTTACCCTCCAATCAAAAAGTACCCCATGCCAACTGTCAGACCACCCCCATCTCTATAAATATGCAGAGCTGTTCTTCAATAAACGGGCATTTTCTCAGATGGCAAGCCTTTCCTACATTCATACCCATTTGTGTATCACTTGTCTTCTGCTGTGTAACAAACCACCTCAAACTTAGTATCTTGGGACAGTATGACCTATTATCTTTCAAAATTCTGTAGGTTAGTGGAGTGGGTCTTTGTGATTTCATGAGGCTCATTTGTGTAGCTATATACAGTTGAGGGATTGGCTGGAGAGGCTCAGCTGGAATGGTTAAGATTGCTTGACATTTCTCTGCATGTGGCTTTTATTCCAGGTGTTTTCATCACAAGAGAGCAAGGGGGGAGCTGATAAGCATCTTGAAGCCCAGTCTCTAGCACTCCAACAAGGCAAGCCTGCCACATTCTCCTGGATATAGTAAGTAACATGTTAACTCAGTTGCTTAAGTTGCACTCCTCTGGGTGAGAAGAATGGCAAGGTTGCATTTTAAAGGCATATGCATATTAGGATGGGTGAAGATTGGGACTATTTACCAGTCTACTCTAAACTCAAGTTTAGAAGGAAACATTCTTTTAGTTAGGAATAGGTTTAGTTGGAAGTAAGAAACCCTCCCCTGACCCTCCCCCAGAAAAAATGTGGTTTTGTGGCAGCTCATCCCCCAAGGTTGCATGGCTTGCTCCCTCATTTCAGTTAGGTTTTTTCTGTCACCTGCCAGGAAGACTTCACCCACAACCCTGTAACCAAAATGGTTCTCTCTAACCATTTTCTTCATGTTTTCTTTCAGAAAGGTTAAGCTATGTGATATTATCAACAAAATTCATGACTGTCTACATACTCATCCACCCCTTAACCCATCCATCAATCCATCCATCCATAATTTGTCTATCTCACTTTTTTTCCTTTATCATTTGTCTTCCGTACCCAAAAGAAAGTTCTAGGAAAGCAGTCTGCTTTTCTCAATACATTATTATAGCCCTTAGAACAGCAATTGGTGGCACATACAGTTTATCTTTTATGTTTGTTGAAAGGGTGATTAACGTACACGTAGATTCAGAAATCCCAGGCATCCAGCTGAACTCAAACATATACCTCTTATTTCAGCCCATCTCAGCCACCAAAATCAGTTCAGGGTAGAAAAAAATAGGAACAATGACAAAATTGGAAGAGGGAAGTGTGAGGAGATGGTGTTGGAACCTATTTTTTTCCCTATACCTTGACAAAATTCAACAGGGGGCAAATAAATATTGAAAGTGACAAACAATTGAAATATAATGGAGTTGATGCATTTTATAGGAGATATAGGAGATATATCAAATTATTTCCAAGTGAAATATAATAAATTATATATTTTTTGATTATATACAAAATGCCTGCACTCTTTTAAGTACTTTACAAGTTAAATATGTTTGAAGCCATAAGGTGGAAAGTCAAACTCAGAATTCATCTTCAACACACTAAGACATCCATGAATCTGAACATGCTTATCTGAACTTTTCAGGAAAAAAATATTTTCTTCCTTATATTTATCTCTATAGATATCTATTTATTTTGTTGTTAAAATAGCTAAATTTATAAACAAGTTTACTAAAGCAAATTCAAGCCTGTGCTTTCCCCCCCTCCATATAATTGGTTTACCATGAGATCATGTATTTTAAGTCATGGATTTGCAAAGCTAGAAGTCCTGGGTTTCTAAAACCTGACAAATTCAGAGGCAAAAATCTTGGACTATCAACAGAATCAAATGTGTATTAGGAATCTCTCCTTCTGCTTGCTTTTCCTATGGTAATGAAATCTAAAGGAAATTGGGGAAAAAGTCAGAGGTAAAATAATATTGTGGTGCTTCAAAAATTTTATGAGAAATTGTAATTTATTTATTTATCCTTTTCTTTTCCCTTCCTTCCTTCCTTCCTTCCTTCCTTCCTTCCTTCCTACCTTCTTCCTTCCTTCCTTCCTTCCTTCCTGGTATTGGGAATTAAATTCAGGGATGCTTAACCCCTGAACCACATTCCCACCAACCCTCCCTACCTTTCTTTCTTTCTTTCTTTCTTTCTTTTTTTTTGGAATACCAGGGATTGAACTCAAGGGTACTAAACCACTGAGCCATGTCCTCAGCCTTTTTCTTTTTTTTTTTAATTTAGAGACAGAGTCTCACTGAGTTGCTTAGTGCCTCACTGATCCTCCTGGCTCAGCTTCCCTAGCTGCTGGGATTGCAGGCATGTGGCACTGCACTGGGCAAAAACTTGTACTTTCCTCCTGGTAATGGAAATATGCTTGGTTTCCCATCATGGGAACTGATATTCCACCAGATAAGTATCAAAAACT
The DNA here is from genome assembly GCF_001458135.2 of Marmota marmota marmota. NCBI lineage: Eukaryota > Metazoa > Chordata > Mammalia > Rodentia > Sciuridae > Marmota > Marmota marmota. The sequence continues at coordinate 38,661,008 of NW_026000093.1, forward strand.
CAATATGCTAGTGGTCTGTTCTTTTAAATTTTTCCAGCATCCCAAAGGCTGATGACTAGAAGATGGTACCATAAGGTCACGAGTCAAGGCCATGAATCAAAGTCACAAAGAAGTGAGGCCATGGGAAATAATCACTAGTGAGCCCATCATACATGGTTTTACACTTGGCAAAGGAAACTCTGTTGGTTTTTTCTTTCATTTTTAACCATATATCATCATAGTTGAAAATTAGAAGCTCCAGTAAAATAGAATAGTGATTTCTTTTATTTATTTCTTTTAATCATTTATTTTATTCTGACTCCCTTTATCACTCGCATGGCTCTAACATGTCCTGAGGTGTTAGAAAGGGGTAATATTATTATTCCCCAGGTTTGCATAGGGCAAAAGTTGTCTATGTAGTAGGAAGACTTTTGCCTTTTTCTTTCTTGACCTACTTGCCTGCCAGTTGCTGGAGAGTTAGCAAAGCTGATAGGAGATCTGGACATCTAAAGCAGAAATCCTCAGAAGCACCAATGCAACACAAATGATTATGCCTTGGCCAAGACTGTGAAGGATTCTTGAAAAAATTCTCCCCCCAAGATCCCAAAAGTCTATCTTAAACTAATATTAAGAATCTGAGGAGAAGGAAGATGGCGGCGAGGGGAGTGCATTACCCCCGTGTGCTGCTTCACTGTGTGGGAGTATGACAAGTCAGGACGGCTAAAGGATATCTTGTTAGGAATTTCCAGCAATAGTGGGGTGCTCCGGAACCTGGAGGAAGGATTTCCATCGCACGAGGATCGGCTACGGGGACTCAAATGCGAGAGGTTTGTCGCACGGAGGGTAACTGCTTATTCAGCAAATCGCCCCGCGGCTAGAGTCTGCAGCGCGCGCTGGGATAGAGACGCAGGGTTACAGCGCTGCAGTTTCTGCCAGCCGCGCAAACACCGTACTCAGGGCTGAATTCTGGGTTCGAGACGGGGGAAGGAAGCGGTCCATCTCGGTTCTCCACACCGGTCAGACCACAGAGGAGGCCAGCAGCCACCATGTTGGTAAACTGACGTCACCTTCCCTGTTTTCGACTGACCGCAGCTCATTCAGCCATAGATCAGGTAATTTCAGGCTGCAATTCGCCTGCGGCTTGCAGACAGATTGCTAGGGTTCAGCGCCTGGGTGCTTCTTAGAACCTGAGCTTATCGGAGCGAACACCGAGCGCAGGG
>NW_026000093.1:38665529-38670484 GCF_001458135.2 Marmota marmota marmota
AAAAAAAAAAAAAAAAGAATCTGAGCTGGGCATGGTGACTCACTCCTGTAATCCCGGTGGCTCAGGAGGCTAAGGCAGGAGGATGATGTATTCAAAGCCAGCCTGAGCAACAGTGGGATTCTAAGTAACCCAGTGAGACCTTGTCTCCGAATAAAATATAAAATAGGGATGGGGGGTGGCTCACTGATGATCGAGAGACCCTGAGTTCAATCCCCCATACCAAAAAAAATTGGATTAATTCAATAAGATACCCCTTATTTGGTATTGAAAGTAATAATCTTTATTATAATTATCTGGCAAAATACAGAAGTCCTGACCTAATAAGTGGGGTTTAGGAACCCCCCCAAATGTCAGCCTCTCTCCAACCAATGGGAGGCCTGTTACTCTCCCCAACTATTATGAATGATTTTAGTTTCTGGAATCTTCAGAGTTTCTTCCAAATGAACAAAAGATAGTCAAGCGCTGAGCCTCGGTGGCATTTAGTCAGCCCTTTAATGTGATTCTAATGGTTTGTATGTGTGTGAGAATTAACAGTAAATTCATTATGAAAACCCATTTACCACAGGGTTGACACCAGCAAAAGCCGGAGGCAGCTCATGGAATTCTGGGACACAACATCTGTTCCAGTGAACATAACTCAGACGTTCCAGCTCCGTGCTCGCTCATTGGTGCTTAATGGCTTCTTTGCACAGTTCCTTTTTTTCCCGAGGACATACACATTCAGACACAGAAAACCATAAAGGCCAAATGTCTTCTTTAATCCTTCCAGGCTTGCTAGCTAAAAGGAAACTGTCAAGCACCATAGCAATTGCATCTGTGAAAAGAAAACAACAACAATAGTAATGATAACAGGAAAGAAAAGAAAAAAAAAGGAGCTAATTTGCTGATTTAATTCAGTTAAGAGTCTATTTGACTCTATTTTCCTGCCTTTGTGTCAAGTTTTCCTGTATATTTCAAATCCTATGTACCATTCGAGCACACCTACTTTGTTATGATTTACTGTTAATAACTTTACTGAAGTGTAAATGCCCTCACATACTAATTGGGTGTGCTTCCTGTGACATATGCAGACTGATTTAGAAACTAACATATGCTGTTATTACTCATAATAGATCAGCTTTGTTTGAAATATTTGTGCCCCAAATTACCATTTGGCATGTCTTCAAATTCTAATCCACCTTCTGCCCTGAGACGAAATTCAAGGATTTGTTTTCTATTTTGTACATTTTGGAGAGGCTGCTTTCACTGCTACAATAAGGAGTGTTCAGTGTTTACATTATAATGACTATTTATGGGGTTTTTAATATGTTGCTTGTTGCAAATTGCATCCGACGGAAACTTGGCAAAGTAGCACAGAGATGTGGGACCACATTCAACTATGTTTAACGTCGTATCAGGCGGTTGATCTTTTGAAAATCGATGGTGTTAAATGATGTTTAGCATAATCTTACATATTCTTTTTATCTTTTGCTTTGTAGATATTAAAAATAGTGCTGGGTCTTACGGTAACTTTGCAGGGGAAAAAATGTCTTTTCTGGTTGCTCACAACTTAGTAAGGTATGAGATAACGAGAGTACCTAAAATTAACTACTAGTGTTTGAACTGCTAATTGTTTCTGTAATTTTGTGTTATCTGTTAGTACGTCCTCCTATGGATGAGTAAAAAGTAGAAGCAGAAACTGACCTGGGAAACATTTATGTAGATGTGAAAGATTTACAGAGTAAAATCAAATGTTTTGTTGTGTCACAAGTACTTTATATTATTCTATTCTATATTGAAAAATTGCACTAAATTATAAAGGCTAATTAGATAGATACCTCTGGATTGGTAGTAAGGAAAGAAATTAGTTACTTCATTTCAAAACTTTAATTTGGAAAGAGATAGATGGACCATTCCAGGTTTTGAAGATGGCTAAGATACATTGAACTGGAATTAGAGTTTGTGAATAACAACAGATGCAGTTGTGTTTATCTTCAGAGCAAGACTTTTGTTTATTGAAAATAACATTGTCAAAGGAAGTTGTCACCACAGGACCTGAACATGGCTGCATATTCTTGCCTAGGTATAAATTACAAGGTATGTGTGTCTTCTGATGCTGGGCCATCTTCCTAGGTAGTCACATGTGTGCCTATATGGGTCGTCATGATCCTGAGTGACTACCATGTAACTGCTTCTTGTACAATAGCTGCTGGGCCCTTCACTCTGGGTTTGGCACTGCAGTACAACCAACGTCCACCTGGGCCACAGTGTCTCTTGTGAGACATGGAAAGCTGGGATCTAGAACAACTAGGCTGAAGTTCTAGCAAATTGCTGTATTGTCAGTATATTTGGCATGCACAGAATGGTTGCAGTTTATTCTTACCTTCTTTGATGAGGTTGGAGTTCCTTGACATAAACATTTTGAAAGATTGTCCACAATTTTATTTTGATTTTAATCATTTAAAAATTGTATATTAACAAACAAAGTATAATGAACAGTAAGATGTATTTTATACAGTAGCATAAAATACAACATTGCTCTTATTTTTAAAAAGTATTATGTAACTTTTAACTAGAAAAAATTAAAATTAATTCCATTTCTTGATGCCTATTAGATAGTTTTTTCTTGTTTATTGTCTCAATAGTCTTGTGAGTCAGTATTATGCTGTTTTATACACAGGGAAAATTATGATCAACTGGTTCAATAATTTGCTCATGTCAGGTGGATTTTGAATCCAGGTCTGTCTGACTCCAGATTCGGTACTCTCAATGTCTAAATTGATCTGCTTTAGACCCATGCCTGCTTTAAAATATTTTAAGATTAGCTATATTCCTGACATAAATGTTACATATTAAAACATTTATTCTTCAAATTGCAGTCTACCACTTCTGGGTATGGGTCTTCTACTCTTTTTGTTCTACCACCACATGATTGTGAAATTATAAGTCACCCATTTGGGAAAAAAATCCAAATTTGGTCATAATTTGAGCCTAGTTTAAATGTCATGGGATCTGGGCTGTTTCTAATAAATAAAGTAAGATGTTTCAAATACACTTGATTGCTAACACCAGTAAATAACTAGATAGCTCCAAAAAATGGCTAAAATTATTTTAAATGAACTCATTCATGGTGTATCTAATGGGCTTCATTTTTCATATACAATAGGATCTAGTATTGCCAGATTCTTGATGATCTAGATAAATAAGTAAAATTTAGGCTAAAAGAAGGACCAGATGGTTTGAGGTGGGGGGAGTAGAATAGTTTTGGTTGTGTGTATTTGACATCTTAGGATTAGAAATTTTCTCTTCTTCTTTTTTTTTTTTTTGGTTTTAATGCCAATCTACTTAAATCACATAAAACAATAACTGAAGTAAAACCAACTAACCAGCTGATTTTATGAAGTTAGCCTGATTAAATTTATAAAACTTTATTTACCATCAAATCTTCTAAATACATGGAAATAATACATAGTTGAACATCTATTGGGATTCTGTAATATTAAGCTTAAACTTAACAAGATATTTTTGTTTTCTAAAATATGCTGTGGAGACATGAAGACCGATGGAACAAGATAGAAGACACAGAGATATACTCACATATAAATACAGTTATCTCATATAAGCTGAGGGTGCCGTAAACATATATTGGAGAAAAGATAGGCCCTTCAACAAGTGGTGCTGGGAAAACTGGAAATTCATAGGTAGCAGAATAAAATTGAACCCCTATCTCTCACCTGGCACAAAACTCAACTCAACGTTGATCAAGGATCTAAGCATTAGACTAGAGATCCTCCACCTACTAGAAGACAAAGTAGGCCAAAAACTCCATCATGTCTGCCTAGGAACTGAATTCCTCAACAAGACTCCTAAAGCACAAGAAGTAAAATCAAGAGTCAATAAATGGGATGGTATCCAACTAAAAAGTTTCTTCAAAGCAACAAAGGAAACAATCAAGAACGTGAAGAGAGAGCCTACAGAATGGAAGATAATCTTGGTCAAATGCACCTCAGATAGAACAATAATTTCCAGAATATATAAAGAACTCAACAAACTTAAGAAAACAAAAACCAAACGAACAACATTAAAAACAAAAAAACCACAAATAATCCAGTCAATAAATGGGCAAATGAATTGAATAGGTATTTCACAGAAGAAGAAATACAAATGCTCAACAAATATATGAAAAAATGTTAAACATCTCTAGAAATTAGAGAAATTCAAATTAAAACCACACTGAGATTTTATCTCTAGTTAGAATGGAAATTATCAAGAATACAGGAAACAATAAATGTTGCAGAGGATGTGGGGAAAAAAGTACACTCATACATCGCCGATGGGGCTGCTAATTGGTGCAACCACTCTGGAAAGCAATATGGATATTCCTCAGAAAACTTGTAATGGATCCAGAGAACTTGGAGTGGGACCATATACCACATATCCTTGATATATGCCCAAAGCACTTAAAATCAACATACTACAGTGATGCAGCCACATCAATGTTTATAGTAGCTCAATTCACAAAAGCTAAGCTATGGAGCCAACCTAGGTGCCCTTCAACAGATGAATGAATAAAGAAAATGTGGTATATATGGAATATTACTAAGCCTTGAAGAAGAATGAAATTATGACACTTGCATGTAAATGGATGGAAATGGAGACTATCATGCTAAGTGAAATAAGCCAATCCCCAAAAACCAAAGACCAAATATTCTCTTTGATATGTGAATGCTAACACACAATAAGGGAGCAGGGAGGGAAGAATAGAACTTTACTGGATTAGATAAAGTAGAAGGAAGGGAAGGTAGGAGGGATGGGAATAGGAAAGACAGTAGAATAAATTGAACATAACTTTCCTATGTTTGTATATGAATACATGGCCAGTGAAAATCCACATCATGTTTAATCACATGACTGGTCAGAACAAGTTATACTCTATATATATATATATATATATATATATATATATATATATATAT
>NW_026000093.1:38670948-38710928 GCF_001458135.2 Marmota marmota marmota
CAGTCACTAATATGGTATTATGTAAAAATGTGGATGTGTAACCGATGTGATTCTGCAACTTGTATTTGGGGTAAAAAATGGGAGTTCATAACCCACTTGAATCAAATGTATGGAAGATGATATGTCATGAGCTGTGTAATGTTTTGAACAACCAATAAAAAAATAAAATAAAATAAAATAAAGGTATTGTGTCTAACTACAGCTAAAAATTAAATATTTTTTTAAAAAGAAAAAAAAATACCTCTATTGTCATGTATATTTAAAAAGAGTTTAAAAATAAAGAAGCATGCTAAAAGGTTAAAAAAAAAAAGAAAGGTACTATGGAGCATAGCAGAGGCAGACTCTTTTGAACCAGTAAGGATACTTGCCTCAGATAATTTCTAACTTCTATACTAAAATTTGGAAAGTCCTATATCACTATATTTGTTAGAGGCAAGAATGGACTTTGGAGAGTAAGCTAACCTAAGTTTGAACCTAGCTTTGGCCAGAGATCTTTGGCTGAATCGTTCAGAGTCTCATTTTCCTCATTCATAGACTGGAGACAACAATGCTTACATCATAGAATTTTTGTGAAGAACAAATTGCCTACTAAAGTAAAAAATCATAGTGTAAAGATAGACTTGGCAGGCTTTCACAACTGGTGACTCTCATCAATATTATTCCCATTGACATCATCCAAGAAGTTACAGCTGATAGGTGAAGCCAGCAGTAGTTTCCACGTGGTGGTGAAACCTTCAGTCAGGTAAACTGCAGCATCAGTGCTCATAAATCCCATTAAAACAAAAGTTGGTTCTTTGAGAATGTTGTGGAATATTGGGGCAGTTGTCAGTGTTGTGATAGGAATTAATATGAACCAGGTAGATTAGACCAGTTCCAGACAAATGGCCTGGTTTGGGAATAGACTATCATCTTCCTCAGGGACTCCAAGTTATAATCATGTACTCTGTGTTGCCCAAACGAATTTTGAAATCAGATATGGCCTCTTACAGAAACCTGGAATAAATTGTTTTAAATTCCTATCATCAGTTGAACTCTGAGACCTTAGTGGGAATGGCAAGCTCTAAACCTGGATATGTGAAAGACCATAGAGCAGAGAAGGAGTAGGTGATAGTAGTGACTGAGCTAAACTCTGAACCCCTCCAGGAGATTAGCATTCCCAAAGCATTTGGGAGAGGATATGACACATTCATATACAAACCTGCTATTTATAAGCTTCCAGAAGCTAGGGATGATGCCTGGCTTATTGTCTGAAACCATAGCCCTACCTCAAATATCTACCACAGTGACTACCTTGAAGAAGTCATGTGACAAATTGGTTCAATGCTTGAACAAATAAAGTCATGAACAAATGGGAATCCTTGTCTTCAAATACCCTGAGTACCTTTAAGTAGTTTCCCTATCATAGGGTCTGGTGAATATCCAGAATATCAGAAAGCTGGATAACAACACAGTTTTAGAAATTAGAAGGAAATTTCATCTTAGTTCAAAAGGCAGATAAAACTCTTAGTTGACACATTTAATTATTAGATCTGATAAAATAGAGGGTCTACAACGATTGCTGAGATTTGAAGCTGAGGAGTGTGTTCACTTGAAATCCTTTTGGCTGATCCTACAAAGCCTTATGTTCCCCATGGTGCAGAAGCAATAACTGGTGTTTGCATGTGTGTGAGACAGCATTTGTAGTACATGCGGATTGGATCAGCAGAAGTTAATAAGCAAAAACTCACCTACCATCTTGCTATTTTTTTTTCAAATTTGTTAGATTTTTAAACTTTTACAATGAATATTTTTACTCTCTGTCACTTCCTTGGTTGCTTCTAGGAGAGCTTCTATAGGAATCTAACATTTTCTCCCGTGGGGAAAAAAACATAAACTTTCTAAGTTAATTTAAAATATCTGCTTTATTGTTGACCACCTTTGGCACATCATGTAGCAAATCTCAGGCTAAAACATCTCATGTGGAGCATGAGTACAATGCAAAAGTCCTCTTGAAGGGAAAAAAAATGGTGAAGAAACATCCCAAGGCATAACATGCAAAAACACTTTTCACTAATCAAAGAATCATTGCGGGCTTGGCTGACCATCCTGTAATAAATGACCTTCATTGTTGTTCAGGAACTACAGGCTCTATGAATACAGCACATTCCACATTGTCTAAAACTCAGAATTGAGGACTGAGGCTGTTTTCAGTCCAGCAAGGGAATGAAGGATGACTTTTCACTTAATTCCCATGCCCTGGAAGATGCCCCTAGCGAAATTGTTGACCTTTCTCTGTTTACATTAATAGAACAGAAACCCTAACCTGATTAATAAGGATGCAAAAAGAATTAGCTGAAGCTTGTGATTAATTCAGCTGCACCAACTTACTTTGCATACAGTCTCTAAACCAGAGAAATTTAGAAAGCCTGATCTATATACTTCCTTTAATCCAAGAAGACCAAGTTTTCTAAAATATGTGTTTACTTGAATTTTTTTCCAAAGGGCTGGAAAATCCATCCATAATCCTAGTTAATACCAGTTTTGTATTGAAGATGAAGAATATTAAATAAACTATATCACTATGAAACCACTGTTTCCTATTGTTTCTTTTAAAGGTTGAGTTTAAAAAATCGTCCATTTATGGTTCTGGAACATAAGGAAGCTCATTCATGAAGCAGGTCATCATTAGCTCTGTTATGTGACCTGCTATTACTCTGAAATGCAGTGACCATTTAGATTAAGTATTTTGGAGGCCACATTTTACCAAATAATTGGCAATCAATATTATTTATGTAGGAGAAAAATTATAAGAGTAAATTATTTTGTTTCAAAATCAATGAATTCCCACTTGAATCAAAGTGTCAAATATGATATGCCAAGAAATTTGTAACGTTTTGAACAACCCACAATAAAAAATTAAAAAAAAAAAATCAATGAATTCCCACAACATCTAAGCTTAAGAAAATATCTATACAAGGTGGGCCTAACCCAAAAGTTCATGGCTTTCCCTAATATAAACCCACAGGGGATCAGAGTCCTCAGACTTTGGAAAAAGTGCCATCATGGCCTAAAATGACTAAAACCGTCTTCTTAAATGTCAACTTCTGAGAACAATGTAGCAAGGCAAGAGTATTATTGGAGTCTGAATTTTTGTGAGTACTGTCTTCAAAAAGTAAGCATGCTATTAGAAAGTTATTTCCAATACAATAAAGGGATTAATATTTTTTATGCCCTACTTTGTTACATTACCTTGTTTTCAAATAATGCTTCCGTCAAAAAATTTCCAAACTGGGTGTTGTGGAGCATACCTGTAATCCCAGTGGCTGGGGATGCTGAGGCAGGAGGATTGCAAGTTCAAAGCCAGCCTTAGCAAAAGCCAGGTTCTAAGAAACTCAGTGAGATCCTGTCTCTAAATATAATACAAAACAGAGCTGGGGATGTGGCTCAGTGGTCAAGTGCCCCTGTGGTCAAGTGCCCCTGTGGTCAAGTGGTCAAATTCAATCCCTGGTACCAAAAAAAAAAGAGAGAGAAAGAAAGAAATTTAATCAAAATTAAATTTAATTAAATTTAATTCAAATTTAATCCATATTATTAAATTGAACAATAGAATGATCTAGTGAAATTCTAGCTAACCACCCATTCATTCATGTATTTATAAGAATTGATCAATAAGTTAACTAAAGGAAAGAAAGACATTCTCAAAGAATTCACAAGTTTCTGCTAAGAAAGGTTCTCACTGGTTAATGTTTTGGTGTAAGATTATTGTCTGAATCTTGGGTTTATAAGCCCTGGAGTTCACTTGTCAGTGTTCTCTGAGATGATTTTACTCTAGAGGACGAACCAATTAGATCAATATATAAGCCAAAATTCTAATATATTAGTTAATAGGCATTGAGAAACCCAAAAGGCAAGACCTGAATCTTCATCTTTTGGATAGTACATTCTCCCTTAAAACAGCAAAACCTGTTTGTGATGTTGCACTATATTCAAAATAATCTGAACAAACAAAACCAATATTTTTAAAGACCATTTTATCCTTTGCCTTACACCATCAAATTCTGTACAGAGACCTAGAGTCATTTCTCCCAGAATCAGGTCTCATTCCCTTGGGTGATATTAGGAGACCACTCTCTAATTTATTGCTGTCACTGTCATTTCTATAGGTTATGTTACTGTATTATAAAGCAAAAACTATCAAAGCAGTATTACTCTTGCCTAAAATCAGAAATATAGACCAATAGAACAAAATAAAAATTCCAGAAACATACCTACACACTTATGGTCAAATAATTTTTTACAAGGTTTCCAAGGCTATAAAATGGGAAAAAGACAATCTGTTCAACAAGTGGTGCTGAGAAAGCTAGACATCTACATGCAGAATAATGAAATTGAGACCTATGTTACACATGTACAAAAATTAGCTCAAAATGAAATAAAGACCTAAATGTAAAACTTTCAACTATGAAATTCCCAGAAGAAAACATAGGGAAAAAAACTCATGACATTGGTCTAGGCAATAATATGACATCACAAGCATAAACATTTGGAAAAAAGTAGTTAAATTAGATGAAATTAAAAACTCTTGTACCTCAAAGGAATCATCAACAGAATGAAAATGCAATTTATATAATGGGAGAAAATATTTACAAGCCATATATCTGATGAGGTTAATATTCAGAATATACAAAGAACTCCCATAACTTAATAATGAACAATCTGATTGAAAATTTCCCTTTTGAGTATACCTCCAAAAGGACTGGAAACAAAATCTCAAACATATGCTCTCACACCTATTATCCTTGTAGCATTATTCACAAGAACACCAAGAGGTGGAAATAACTTACATGGTCATCAACAGATAAATGGATATAGAAAATGTGCCCTATGTTTACTATAAAATAAATTTCAGCCTTTAAGAAGAAGGAAATGCTATTATTTGCTGCAATATGGCTGACCCTTTAGAATGTTAAGCTAAGTGAAATAAGACAGTCACAAAAAGAAAACCACTACATCTAATTAAACTTTTAGAAAGTTAGAATTGTGGTTACTAGAGGGTAGGAGAAAGGACAGATGAGTAGTTGTTCAATGGGTATAGATTTTCAGTTTTGCAAGATGAAAAAGTTCTATAGATCTGTTATACAATGTACATATGTGACCAGTTCTGTATTGCACACTTCAAAATTGAAGGGAAATTTTATGTTATACGTTTTTGACCACAAGAAAAACAAACAAAAGAAAACCCCAATAGTACCCTGAAGCTACTTAATCTAGCCTCTTTTCAAATTAGAACTGTTTGAAAGATTAGTGAATATTTATGCCACTTTTAACAGGATTCCTTCCCAATTACTTCTCTGGCATTGTTTGAGACAATATCACCCATTATCATACTGTTAAATCTGATGGGAAGTCTTTAAATTTTACTTAGTGGATTTCTCTGCAACATTTGGCATGTGCCCTCCATCACTGACCAGAATCCCCTCTAAATCTGCTTTTAAATCTAGTCTTTCTTGGCTCTCTGTAACAGTCAGCATTCAACTACAGACTCAGCAAGAGATTTACATACTGTGTGTTTATCTGTATTTACATGCACACACACACACACACACATTCACAGAAGCCTGGGCTTATCAACTCTCATGTCTTATGTTGGAACCCAAAGTCAGGCTGTCAGGAAGGGAAGACCATAGCAAACTCAAACCCCAAGAGCAAGAGGTGGAACTCTCCTGGGATGAACTGTAACCTGTTTATTCATATTTCCTCTGACTTATGGTGATGAACATGCCCTCCAGAAGCCTGGGCACTTCTCCATGAAGCTCAACACATGTACACATCTGGCCCAAGAGTCAGGAAAACTGAAGGCAAATTCTGGTGGTGGTGGTTGAGCGGGGACGGATGTTGTAGGAGCCTAGGCTAGCCAAACGGATGCATCGCAAAATCATGCCCACTGAGACACAGTCACTGGGTCTATTGGAGATCTTTGTTTTGTTCTCTTCCTTTCTCATCTTGCACAATTCTTCTGACCTCCTCAGCCCCTCATGTCTTCAACTCCCATCCCTGTGTGGGTGTCCCCAGCCCTACATACTCTGTTCAACTCACTTCTCTTCTGAACCAAAGGCCAGACACAAAACTGTCTGTGGGACATCACCCTGATATTTCACATGACCCTTTCCTCATCCCAAAATGAGATCATTTTTTTCCTTTTTGAATGGTTTTCATTCTGTGTAATGGTACGGTTATTTACCTAGCACAGGAACCAGAAATCTTGTTATTATGTATAATTTTCCCTCTCAAGCACCTATGATCAGTGAACACTAATTCATATTTGTTCTATTTCTCCCACATTACCACTGCTTTCATCTGGTCCAAGCCGTTATTATCTCATGCACAGATCATGACACCACGTCCTAATAGCCCACCCTCACCTCTCCTCCTTTACCCCATTATCCTTTGTGGATTCCAAGTATGTAAATATTTTTCTATTTCTCCTCTGCTTAAAACTTCTCTATTTCTCTTAGCCTACAGTATGAAATCCTAACTTCTTTGTTTGCCACATAGGATTCTCCATGAATGGCCCCAGCCTACCTCTATGACTGCATTTATCCGTTATTTTATTGTAGCTATTACATTTGTTCCCATCTACAAGACTCAAACTTGGACTGTTATTATTAGTACTTCCTGGAAATTTCTATCCTGAAGCTGGAAGAAAAAATCTTTTTCTTCAATATTGGTTAAAACCGAATTTCTTTGTGGGCCACAGGCAAATAAGTTAGGATGTGGTTCTCTAACTCCTCTTGGTATGTTCTCTCCTGGGTACAGTGAAGAAGAAAGCCATACGATGCAACACAAAGGAGACATTAGAGAAAGACAGATAAGAGAAACAGGTCTTAATAAAACTCTGTCCTTGGATCCTGTGTTCATCACCCTTTTGTTATTGTAATAAAAACTTGAGATAATCAACTTGTAAAGCAAAAAGAGTTTATTTTGGCTCACAGAGGTTTCAATAAGTGATAAGTTCACCTCATTGCTTTGGGATAGGGAACTAATTATTGGTAGGATCACTTGGCGGAGCAAAACTGTTCACCTCATGATCAGGAAGTGAAAGAGAGGAAGGAGAGGCCAGGACTCCACACTCCTAATGACCTAAGACCTCACATTAAGCTCCATCTCTTAAAGAGCCCACCACTTACCAATAGCACCATCTTAGGGAATAAGCAAGAGACATTTAAGATACAAACTATAGCCAATTGCATTACTCAAAAGGCTCTGCTTCATTGTAGATTAGTATTTAAATCAACAGATTTTCTTTGCATGTGTCAGCTCATCTGAGCTGTATTTCTGTCTCTTACAACCAAAACAATAGGGACTCTGTCTTCACACATCCAATGTCCCACTCACTGTATGACCATGTCATCCTACATTTTGTACAGTCCTCTTCATGTTTTTTTATGGATGACCTAGAGAATTGTCTTCTTTGTGCAGTGCTGAGGATTGAGTCCAGGGCCTCCAGTATGCTATGTAAGTACTTTCCCATTGAGCCATATCTGCAGTCCAGGAGAATTATCTTTAATGAAACTATGCAAGTGTCACTTTAACCAAGTTCTTTCTGGATATTCAGGTTAAACTGATCATTATACTTTTGGGGCCACACTATGCCTATAGAATTTGCTACTTTGTATGTATATATGTATGTGGGTATGTATTTGGTAAGGTTTTTGAGAAAAGGGGCCCTACCTTATTCATTTTGTGTATATCACCAATAACCATGTCTGACAAAGGAAAATTATTAATATTGGATTTTCAATTAATCTTACAATTAATGCTTACTATTTTTTGAGAGGGATTATGTTTGTGAACAAAGGGAAATCATCTTCTTTTTTTAGAATACTCCCTGGAACTTTGATTATTATCATTATATTTATACCTGATGTGAACAAAGATAGGAATAAATATCATTGTTTCTATTTTATAGAAGGCATAAGAAAGATAATCTATAGCATTTTCCCCCAAAATATAAGTTAACAAAAGATATGGGAATAAAACTGAGAGGAAGTCTCCTTTAGGACTCCTTTAAGGTGTGTGAATTGAGAATGTCAACATTGAGCTCTGTAGGAACTGAGCCACACATCTTGAGCAAAGTTTTTTGAGTAAATGCCCTTGTGATTATAAATATCAAATTTGGTACGTGTCATTATCTAAAAGTTAAGCTTCATATTCCTTTTTTATTTCAAATAGTAAGAATGATAAATTCATATACTTATACATACATAATTGCTCAAAAAAAGATCTGTATCTTCCCCAATTTAAATCAGTTTCTTGATGTAGAACTCTAAGTCACTATGCATAAATTACACCTGGCAATCACTGCATTTCACTTCCAAATTCTGTTTTGGTGCACACCTGGAATCCCAATGACTCATGAGGCTGAGGCAGGAGGATCACAAGTTTGAGATTAGCCTCAGCAACTTAGAGAGGCCCTAGGCACCTTAGTAAGACTCTGTCTTAAAAAAAAAAATCTATTGTCTTGTTCATTGAAATTGATCCAAATAAATAGTTTTTTTTTTCTTTAACACTATTTGTTATACTTGAGATCCATTTACTTTCCAACTGATTAATATGTGTGAGTGTGTGTGTGTGTGTGTGTGTGTGTGTATGTGTCTCCACCTAGATAGGGATCAAATAATTGTAAACAGTGTTAATTTAATTCTAACAGCAACTTTTTTATTTTTTTGCATTTTAAAGTGTGCCTGAAGATATTTTTGGTAATACAATACAGGGCTGAATTTGTTAGAATTATAATAGAATTTTTTCTTCATTGACTACAGAAAAGCTCTGAATCAAACCAGTGCTTGTTTTTAATCTGTAGTCAACCATCAACACATCTCTTCCTTCTTTTTTTTTTTTTTTGAGGTTTTCAGCCAAGACAAGGATCTATGTCCATCTGATTTTAATCCTGTAGGCGAAGATGACCATCTGAGTCAATGAACTCTGATTCTTTCTGACATGAAAAGTGAAAATCTTAGGAAAAATCCTTCATAAAAAATAATGTTGAAGGTAGAATCTCTTCTGAGTTTTCTGTTTTTAAGGTGCAATTTTTTGAAGAAAAGCATTAACAGAGAAAAAGTATAACATTTATACTTTTAAACTGAGTGGCCATAGCTCAGGAAGTTGGCTTTTTTCTCTCTTCTTTTTTTTTCCCCTCCTTTTAAAATTTAGTGATGTATGTGAAATTCCAGAAAGTTAAGATTTAGGTGAGCACAACTTCTTCCTGCCTTTGGTCGAACACTTTCCCTCTCAGGAAATTCCAGAGGGGTAGATAGCGAATCCTGAGTCTAGTTTACCAGTCCTCTAGGAGAAACCACGATCAGATCTCTTTCTGTGTTTAATTTTTTCCAGCAAAGATAAAACCACACGAGGAAGAACTATTAGTAATAATTTGGTATTAGTGGTGGTCATGGAACACTGAAGAAGAAGAAAACAAAAAAAGCACCCAAAATACTGTGTTTGAGAGTCATGAAAATTGGATATGCTGTATAGGGGAAAAGAGGGTTCCAAACATCTATAAACAGAAATAGGAAGCCTTGTTTTTGTACTAACCATTTCAAAACTGTTGCTTAATGCACTAATTCATCCTGAGAGATGATTAGAGATTTGCACATTGCAGGTAGTCATTGAGCAGGTAGTCATTGAGCAGGTAGTCATTGATTTGTCAAATGGTGTCTGACTGACGGTAGTAATTGTGTTCATTTTATGTGAAAAAAATATTTTACTTGAATCTTGATCTCAGAGTAAAATAAATGAATCAGCAACATAATATTAATTTTTTGTTATAATTATTACTATCTACTGAGTATCTTCAATTTGCTTACCATTGTAATAGACACATAATACATTGTAATAGGCACATAATGTTTCTCTGTGATAACATTCCAAAAGGCTCAATTAATTTCTTAGGAACCAAATGAATTCACTATTTGATCATCAAAGATCTTCTATTAATATTCTAAAAATCTGATAAAAGAATGTTGCTTTTCTGGGCTGGGGATGTGGCTCAAGCGGTAGCGCGCTCGCCTGGCATGCGTGCGGCCCGGGTTCGATCTTCAGCACCACATACAAAGAAAGATGTTATGTCCGCCGAAAAACTAAAAAATAAATATTAAAATTCTCTCTCTCTCTCTCTCTCTTAAAAAAACAAAGAATGTTGCTTTATTTTAATTATGTCCAACTTGTTTACAAAATAGATGCATTTTATTTATTTATTTATTTAGGTAACAGGGATTGAACCCAGGGACACTTGACCACTGAGCCATATCCCCAGCCTTTATTTCTTTATTTTCAGACAGGGTCTCTCTAAGTTGCTTAGGGCCTGGCCAAATTGCTGAGGCTGGCTTTGAACTTGTGATCCTCCTGCCTGAGCCTCACTGGTCACTGGGATTACAGGCATGCACCACCGTACCCAGCTTAAAATAGACACATTTTAAATGGGATGCACACATTAGAAACGTTAAAAAATTTTCCCCAAGACACTTCACCAGTTATAAAGAAATGGTTTCAGTTTTCAAGTCTGAGAAGTCAATTAGGAGTGGTAGGAAACATTTTTTTATATTTTAATCCTTCCTGTAAAGATTACATAAATCCACAAAGTTTTGCTTTCCTGAACATATAACTGGCTATCTTCAACTGGAAAAATCTTGATTGTTACGATATTATAATGATGAATAAGATGTATTCTATCATGAGGGTCTTTAAATACTTCATACACTGAAAAAACTGGACAGGTCTCAAGGAACAAGAGCAAGTCAGTGTCTATAGATCGCAGGTCCAGGTGGTTCAAGTGAGGCACAGAATAACCAGAATATTAGCAACCAACCATTTTTCGAAAGACAATTTAAAACAGAAAATGACTAAAAATATGCTTGAAGTAAACAGTTCATTGGTTTGAGGAAGCTTTTGTTTTGTCTATCTAATCAAATGTACTTGAACCTTAATTAAGAGAAAACCTGAGAGGGATAGCATGTGGACCACAGATAACGTTACTGCCTCATAAGATGGAACCATCGGAGCAGCCAGGACGTTTACTGAAATGAAGCACTTTGTTTCAGAGCAGCCTCCATTGATGTTCTGTTCCAGCACTTTTATTCCTACTGTACATGATGATGGATGAAGGTGCAGTTATCGCGTCTGATGGATGTGGCCTGATGAAATGGCGCAATGCTCTGTGCTTTCTTATTGAATAATTGAGCTTTCATTTTCCCCCAGAGAACATCTGTATATTGCATTTTCAACTAATTTACTATCTTTAAAATTTCTATCCACTTGGCAGCACAATCACGATTATGATCAAATGAGAATTTTGTGAGATTGATTGTGTAAGGAGTTTTGGAATTTGGTCAGCACTTGTTTATTACAATGGTGCTATGGAGTGGTTTGTAAAAGTACATAGAGGTCTATTATGGAGTAAATTTCATCCCCACCAAATCCATGTGCTGTAGGCATAACTCCTTGTAACTAGTTGGAGACAAAGCCTTTAAGATGCTAATTAAGGTGATGTGAGTTCATAAGGACAGCTGTCTTCATAAGTAAGAGAGAGAGAGAGAGACATCCAGGAGTATGCATGCACAGAGAAAAGTCTAAGAACACAGAAAGAAGGCAGACATTTGCAATCCAGAAGAGAGTCTTCACCATAAATTATACCCCTAGCATCTTGAACTTGTTTTGCAGCCTTCAGAACTATGAGAAAATAAATTTCTATTGTTTAAGCTACCCAGTATGTATTACTCTGTATGTCAGTCTTGATAGACTAATAGAAGATCTTTATATCAAATTCAGAGTCTTGTAACCTAGAGCTTCAACTCTCTTAGTTTCCTTAAGTAACTAAGTTATAGACCTATCACAAGGATGTGTATCTAAATACTTCTTGAGCTCTATTTTCTGAAGGTGCCATCTTTGAGTTAGCAAGTTCCATGCTTGATACCTACTTTGAAATGTATCTTTCATTGCAATAAAATACACATGAAACTTTGCAGTGTGACCATTTCTAAGTGTACAATCCCTTCAATTGTCCCACTGTTGTGCAACAGTTATCACCATGCATGCCAGACCTCCCCAGAACTAATCATCTCCCTTAACTGAAACTCTATATCCATTAAATAATGACACTCTGCTCCCAGTCCTTCTAACTCCTGGCCAATACCCTTCTACTTTCTATTTTTTGGGGGGCTATGGGTACCAGGAATTGAACTCAGGGGCACTGGACCACTGAGGAACATCCCCAGTCCTATTTTGCATTTTATTTAGAGACAGGGTTTCACTGAGTTGCTTAGCACCTTTATTTTTTTTAATTTTAAAATTTGTTCTCATTAGTCATACCTGAGAGTAGAATGCATTTTGACACATTGTACACTAATGGAGCACAACTTTTCATTCCTCCGGCTGTACATGGTGCAGTCATGCCAGTAGTGTAATCATACGTGTATATAGGGTAATAATGTCTGTCTGGGGGGGGCGGTGGCTGGGGTTGTGGCTCAGCAGTAGAGTGCTTGCCTAGCACTTGCAAGGCCCTGGATTCGATCCTCAGCACCACATAAAACTGAATACATAAAATAAAGGTATTGTGTCCAACTACAACTAAAATTTTTTTTGAAAAAATAATGTCTGTCTCATTCTACCATTCTTCTCATCCCCACAGCCCCCTCCCCTCACTCATCCCTGTACAATCCAAAGTTCCTTCATTCTTCCCTATCCCCACCCCCAAATATGAATCAGCATCCACTTATCAGAAAAAACACTGGGCCTTTGGTTTTTTTGAGGGATTGGCTTATATCACTTAGCATTATAGTATCCAGTTCCATCCATTTACCTGTAAATGTCATAATTTCATTCTTCTTTAAGGCTCAGTAATACTCCATCGTGTACATGTACCACATTTTCTTTATCCATTTATCTGTTGAAGTACACCTAGGTTGGCTCCATAGTTTAGCTATTGTGAATTGAGCTGCTATAAACATTGATGTGGCTGCATCATTGTAGTATACTGATTTAAAGCCCTTTCGGTATAAACAGAGGAGTGGAATAATTGAGTCAAATGGTGGTTCCATTCCAAGTTTTCTGAAGAATCTCCATACTACTTTCCAGAGTGGTTGCACCAATTTGTACTCCCACCAGCAATGCATGAGTGAACCTTTTTCCCTACATCATCACCAACACTTATTATTGCTTGTATTCTTGATAATTGCCATTCTGACTGAAATAAGATGGAATCTCAGTGTAGTTTTGATTTGCATTTCTCTAATTGCTAGAGATGATGAACATTTTTTCATATGTTTATTCATGACTTGTATTTCTTCTTCTGTGAAGTGTCTATTCAGCTTCTTAGCTAATTTATTGATTGGGCTATTTTTTTTTTGGTGTTAAGTTTTTTTAGTTCTTTACATATCCTGGAGATTAGTGCTCTATCTGAAGTGCATATAAAGATTTTCTCCCATTCTGTAGGCTCTCTCTTCATGTTCTTGATTGTTTCCTTTGCTGCAAAGAAGCTTTTTAGTTTGCATCCATCCCATTTATTGATTCTTGATTTTACTTCTTGCGCTTTAAGAGTCGTGTTAAGGAAGTGAGATCCTAAGACAACATAATGAATATTTGCGCCTATTTTTTCTTCTATTAGATGCAGGGTCTCTGTCATGGTGCCTAAGTCTTTGATCCACTTTGAGTTGATTTCTGTGCAGGGTGAGAGATCGGATTTCCAGTTTTCCCAGCACCATATGTTGAATAGGCTATCTTTTCTCAATGTTTTTGGCACCTTTGTCTGGTATGAGATAACCATATTTATGTGAATTTGTCTCTGGGTCTTTTATTCTGTATCATTGGTCTACATGTCTACTTTTGTGCCAGTACCATGCTGTTTTTGTTACTATTGCTCTGTAGTATAGATTAAGGTCTGGTTTGTGATGCCTCCTGCTTTACTTTTTTTGCTAAGAATTGCTTTAGACATTCTGGGTCTCTTATTTTTCCAAATGAATTTCACGATTGCTTTTTCTAGTTATATGAAGAATGTCATTGAGATTTTAATAGGAATTGCATTATATCCATATTACACTTTGATATTATAGCCATTTTGATAATATTAATTCTGCCCATCCAAAATTATGGGAGATCTTTCCATCTTCTAAAGTCTTCTTCAATTTCTTTCTTTAGTGTTCTACAATTTTCTTCATTGTAGAGGTGTTTCACCTCTTTTGTTATATTGATTCCTAAGGATTTTTTTAAGGCTATTGTGAATGGGGTAGTTTTCTAATTTCTCTTGCAGTAGATTCATCACTGATGTATAGAAATACATTTGATTCGTGGGTATTGATTTTATACCCTGCTACTTTGCTGAATTTATTTATCAGTTCTAGAGGTTTTCTGGTGGAATTTGTTGGATCTTCTAATATAGAATCATGCTGTTGGCAAATAGTGATAGTTTGAGTTCTTCTTTTCCTATTTGTATCCCTTTAATTTTTTCATCTATTTCTCTGGCTAGAGTCTCAAGGACTATCTATGTTGAATAGAAGTGGTGAAAGAGGGCATCTCTGTCTTGTTCCAGTTTTTAGAGGAGATGCTTTCAATTTTTCTCCATTTAGAATGATGTTGGTCTTGGGTTTAGCATATAGCTTTTGCAATGTTGAGGCGTGTTCCTACTATCCCTAGTTTTTCTAGTGTTTCAAACATGAAGGGGTGCTGTATTAAGATGATAATATGATTCTTGTCTTTAAGTGTATTGATGTGATAAATTACATTTATTGGTTGATTTCCTTATGTTGAACCAACATTTTATCCCTCAGATGAACCCTACTTGATTATGATGCACTATCTTTTTGATATGTTTTTGTATGCATTTTTCCAGAATTTTATTAAGAATTTTTGTGTCTATGTTCATCAGGGATATTGGTCTGAAGTTTTCTTTCTTTGAAGTGTCTTTATTTGGTTTTGTTATCAGGGTGATACTAGCCTCATAGAATGAGTTTGGAAGGGGTTCCCTCCTTTTCTATTTTATGGAATGATTTGAGGGGTATTGGTGTTAATTCTCCTTTGAAGGTCTTGCAGAACTTGGCTGAGAATCCATCTGGTCCTGAGATTTTCTTGGTTGGTAGGCTTTTGTGCATTTTCTATTTTATTGCTTGAATTTGATCTGTTAAAATTGTGTTATGTCCTCCTGATTCAGTTTGGGCAGATCATATGTCTCTAGAAATTTGTTGATGTCTTTGAGATTTTCTATTTCACTGGAGTATAAATTTTCAAAGTAGTCTCTAATTATCTTCTGTATTTCAGTATTCTCCATTGTGATATTTTCTTTTTCATCACAAATTTTAGAAATTTGAGTTTTCCCTTTTTCTTCATTAGTGTAGCTAAGGGTTTATCACTTTTATTTATTTATTTTTTAAAGAACCAACTTTTTGTTCTGTCAATTTTTTCTTTTGTTTCAATTTCATATATTTTGGCTCTGATTTTAATTATTTCCTGTTTTCGGTATGGATTTGTTCTTTTCTAGGGTTTTGAGATCTAATGTTAGGTCATTTATTTTTTGACTTTTTATTCTTTTAATGTATGAGCTCAGTGGAATGAGCTTTCCTCTTAGCACTGTCTTCATGGTGTCTCAGAGATTTTTAATATATTGTATCAAAGAGTTCTCATTTACCTCTAAGTATTTTTTTATTTCCTCAGTGATTTCTTCTGTTATCCATTCATCATTCAATAGCATGCTATTTAGTCTTCAGGTGTTGGAATACCTTCTATTTTTATTTTATTGTTGATTTCTAGTTTTATTTCATTATGTTCTGATAGAATGCAGGGAGATACTTTTTTTTTGTATTTGCTGAGAGTTGCTTTGTGGCATAACATATGGTCTATTTAGAGAAGGATTCACGTGCTGCTAAGAAGAAAGTGTATTCGTTTGATGATGGACGAAATACTCTATATATGTCCTTCAAATCTAAATCATTGATTGTATTATTTAGCTCTATGTCGGGAGCTGCCACATAGAAATGATCATGTACCCTTAGCCGTGAGCAATAGAAGTGTAGAACTGGCTTCCACTGTGTGGGAAAGCAGGTGGACCTCACCTTCGCTTGGCAGGGGAATGAAGCTCTGGGAGTGGGTGTCACCCAATTGGACTGGGCTATACCCCCCTGAAACCCAATCCCTTGCCTCATTTGGGTGGAACTTTCTTGAGTGTCTTTCCCTCAATAAATAGGGTCTCAGGCATACTCTCCGTCTCTCTCTTCCCAACGGACCCTTCAGGTTGAGAGCAGCTCCTGATTCCTGCAAGCAAAAGGTATTTCTGTGTGTTGCATGCTTCTTTCACCATTTTCTTAGTTATTGAGGTAGCCAGCTCTTGTGAACCCAGCTTAGGCCACCAGCCTAGCTACTTGGCGATAGTTCTATAGTTTCTTTGTTTAGTTTTTGTTTGGAAGATCTATTCAGTGGTGAGCGAGTTGTATTAAAGCCACACAGTATTATTGTGTTGTGGTCTATTTGATTATTTAAATTGAGAAGGGTTTGTTTGATGTATGTAGATGATCCAAAGCTTGGGTCATATATGTTTATATTTGTTATGTTTTGTGAATGTATGATTTCCTTTCTTTGTCCCCTTCTGACTAGCTTTGGTTTGAAGTCTACTTTGTCTGATATGAGGATGGAAAACCCTGCTTGTTTACGCAGTCTATGTGAGTGATATGTTTTTTCCCAACCTTTCACCTTCAGTCTGTGGATGTCTTTTCCTAGGAGGTGAATCTATTGAATACAGAATATTGTTGGGTATTTTTTAATGTAATCTGCCAGTCTATATCTTTTGATTGATAAGTTTAGGCCATTAACATTCAGGGTTATTATTGAGATATGATTTGTATTCCTAGTCATTTTGGTTTATTTTTGGTTTTTAACCTGACTTAGTTCCTCCTTTAATTGGCTTTTGTGTGTGTGTGTGTGTGTGTGTGTGTGTGTGTAGCCTCCCTTTGCTGGTTTTCATCTTTTAGTTTTCATTTCCTCCTCATGGAATATTTTGCTGAGAATGTTCTGTAGCACATGCTTTCTAGTTTTTGAATTCTTTTAACTTTTGTTATCATGGAAGATTTTTATTTCATTTTCCAATCTGAAGCTTAATTTTGCTGGATATAAAATTCTTGGTTGGCATCTATTTTCTTTCAGAACTTGATATATCTTATGCCATTACCTCCTGGCATTGAAGATCAGGTTCGGAAATCATCTGAAATCCAAATTGGTTCCCCCCTATATATAGTTTGATTTTTTTAAATCTCACAGCCTTTAAAATTCTATCCTCATTTTGTATGTTAGTCATTCTCATTATAATGTGTTTGGTGTGGGTCTACTGTGATTTTGTACATTTGGGGTCATGTAAGCCTCTTGTAGTTAATTTTCCATTTCATTCTTTATATTTGGGAAATTTTCTGATACTATGTCATTGAAGAGGATGTGCATTCCTTTGGTTTGTATCTCTATGCCTTCACCTATTCTGATAAATCTTAAATTTGATCTTTTCATACTACCCATATTTCTTGGAAATTCTGTTCATGGTTTTTTACCATCTTCTCTGTGTGATTGACTTTATTTTCAAGGGTCTATATTTTGTCTTCATTGCCTGAGGTTCTATTTTCTAAGTGGTCTAGTCTGTTGGTGATACTTTCTATTTGAATTTTGAATTTGGTTTATTGTTTCCTTCATTTCAAGGATTTCTTCTTGATTCAATTTATAATCTCTGCCTCTTTGTTGAGGTAATCGTTCACTTCCCGTATTTTCTCTCCAATACCATCCTTTATTTCAAAGATGCGTCTATGTACCTTCTAAACTCCTTCTCTGACATTTCTTCTATTGTAATGTCTATGGATTCAATTAGTGGAATATCTTGGTTTTTATGAATTGCTTCATTACCTTGTATTTTCATGTTGTTTGTGTGTCTTCCCACCTAGCAGTAGGGATTTGAGGCAGTACAGTGTCTACTCTGTAGTCTTATAGTATCCTTGAAGTACCTCACTTTTAAGGAGGAGACCAATATTAACAGCACCCGATGCAAAAATATACAATCTTAAACCAAATAACTCCTGTCAAGGTGTCTACAGTTTTGTCGCAATAAACAGAAATGATATGTTCAATTATTGTCCAGTAAGTTTGCTAAAAGGATTTACTATTTCTAATGATACACGATGAGGAAACAGAAGTAGTGTAATATGTGATGTTTATGAGTAATATGTAATGTGATGTTTATAATGTAATATGTAATATGATGTTTATAATGTAATATGTAATATGATGTTTATGAGGGAGAAGGAGAAAAGATAGAGGTAAAAATTTATAGTAAGAGTGAGGGAGAAATCAATTGAGGTTGGCTGTTAGTATGAGAGAAATGAGAAAGAGAATTCAGAAAGACAGATAAGTGTGAAAAAATAAAAACATAAGAATACACAATAAAACTGTAATATATTATTCAGACATTCCATTTCTCAATAAATTGATGCAGAAAATATCTGAATTCAAAGATGGTAGAGATATACGGGGGGCAGGGGGGAGGACAGTCTCAATGGAAAATTGACTAATGGCTTCCCCTGGCTTTCAAAAAGTTTCTCAGATTCCCTTCTTCCCCATAGGTGGGGTTGTCTGAAGTTTTATGGTACCTTTAGTCTGATGGGTGCTGGACAGATTGGGTGGGTGAGTAAATAGCAAGACACCCTCACATACTCTTTCAGTGTTTCCACCCATTGCAGCCAGCCCCTCCCAAATCCTCTCACTTCAGGACTCACTGAGCTGGACAGAACCTGTTTTTTTCCAGTTACTCCAACCTGAGCTCCCCCTGGGGAACTGCTCCTAGTTTCTGGCTTTCCACAGGCTTGCCAGACCCAGACTGGCCCATGCAAACCCAGCTACAATCAAATGAACTTGGGCTTTGGCTTCCACAGGCTCTGCCTTGCTGCAGTCCAAAGATCTCAATGCCATTGTAACTTGCAGGGAGACCACCAGGGATGTGTTCACAGAAAGGAGTAACCCTGCAAAGAGGCAACCAGATGGCGGCCACTAGCACACTCAGCAGAAAGACTTTAGGTACAACCAGACCTGCAGGTACTCCAACAATATATCTCCAGGCCCTGACCAGTGTTCCCAGACTGAGGCAACCACATCCTGAGATGACAGTGGTGGTGGCAGCAAACCTGCAGGTCCTGACCAGTGTCATGGTCAGGTCAAGATGGTGATGGCTGCATTTAACCAAACCTACAGGTACTGTGACAATGGACTTCCAGGCAGCAGCAGGCAATGGCAAGTGTGTGATCCCCTGGTGGTCTGCAGGCAGTCTGAAGGATAAGGGCTGGCAATTGGAGAGTGGATGTCAGGTGGGGGCAATGGGTAAGTGATGGGCAGGCAAGAGGTGGGAAAATGAACAAATGTCTATGGATAGGTGGTGGTCAGTGAGTGATCTACACTCAAAAGTCGGGTGATATGCTGGCAGAAGGTGGGAAATTGAGGGGAATCAATGGGGGGATAACAGCAGGGCATTGGTGGATAACTGTTGCTTTGCAGATAAACAGTATTTCTTCTGCTTGAATCCTCTGCTTGAGTCAGAAAGTGACAAGGAACCTAGTCCCTCACTTTTGCTGAGGTTGGCTTTGAACTCACAATCCTCCTGCCTTAGCCTCCCAAGCTGTGGGATTATAGGCATGCACCACCACAGCTGCCTAATACCTTTCAACTTTCTGACTATGAATTTGACCACTCTGGGTGCCTCATATAAATGGAACCATGTGGTCATTATCACATTTTGTGACTGATTTATTTTACTTAGAACCATGACTTCAGGGTTCACTGATGTATGCATCAGAATTTTCTTCCTTTTAAGGAGTGAATGTATGTACATACAATGTTTATCTATTATTCATTAGACACTTGTATTGCTTCTATTATGAATAATGCTGCTGTGAACACAGGTGCACAAATAAGCGTTCAAGTCCCTGTATTCAATTCTTTTGGAAACTGAATTACTGAACTAAATGATAATTCTATTTTTAAATTTTCAAAGAAATGCCATACTGGTTTTGACAGTGGCTAAACCATTTATATTCCTACCAAAAGAGCACAAGGTTTCTATTTTTTCCTCATTCTTCACCACATTTTGGGGTTTTCTTAGGGGGGTCCATTTTTTTCTCTTACAATAGTCATTTAAATAGGTATAAAATGGTATCTCATTGTGGTTTTGATTTGCATTTCCCAAACTATTAACTTTGTGTCCTAGAGGTTCACTGAATTTATGGATTGATTTAGACTTTTGAGGGAAAGAATCTTCAGGGAGTTTTTAGACAGAAGAAAAAAAATGTCAGTCTTCAAATAGATCATTTAATTCCTTTTCCAGTTTTTAAATTCTTTTTATTGTGTAAGTGTTCTGACATTGGTCACTAGTACGTTGTTGAAGAGAGGTGACTAAAGAGGGCATCTTTGTCTCATTCATAATCTTACAGATAATGTGTTCAGCTTCTTGCCATTGAGTGTGGGTAGATGAGGACTTTGATACATAACTTTTATTATGATGAAGTAGTTTTCCTTTATTTCTGCTTCATTGAGTGTTATTATTTCAAAATTTATAAAATTTTGTTAAATGTTTTTTCTGCATCAATTGCCATCATCATGCATTTTGTCCATGAAGTGTGTTACATCAACTGATTCTTGAAGGTGGAACCACCCATGCATTCTGAGAATAAATCTTCTCTACTGGATCACTGTCTATAGCCCTTTTAATATTCTGATGAACCTTTGGCTAGTATTTTTTCTTTTCTTTTTTTTGGAGAATTTTGTGTCAATCTTTATAAGGAACTCTGTTCTGTAATTTTGCTTTCTTGTGGTCTCTTCGTCTGGCTTTGATATCAGGGATTGCTTATCTCAAAAAATGAGATGGAAAGGGATCCCTCCTCTTCAAGTTTTTGGAAGAGTTTGAGAAAGATTGTTGTTAATTCTTAAAATGTTTGATACCATTCACCAGTGAAGCTACCTGGTTCTAGGCTTTTCACTGTTGGATATTTTTGATTCCTTATCCAATTGACTTACTAGTTACAATTCTGTTTGGATTTTCTACTTCTTCATGATTCAGTCTTAGCAGGTTGAATGTTTCTAGGAGTTTGTTCATTTCATTTAGATCATACAAATTGTTGGCATGCAAATGTTTATGGTACTGTTTTATATTTTTTCATATTTCTACAAAACTAGTAATAATGTCCCTGCTTTCATTTATGATTCAGTTATTTGAGTATTCTATTTTTTCCTTAATCCACCTGAAAACTTATCAATTTTATTGATATTTTTGAAGAGCTAACTCTGGGTTTGATTGATTTTTCTTTATTATTTTCCTATAAAATCTAATAAACTTTCCCATTTATCTCTGTTCCAATATTATTTACCTCCTTCTGCTAGTTTTGGGTTTAATTTCTTCTTATTTTTTAGTTCCTGCTTATTCACTTTTAAAACAAAAACTTCCCTTAAGTTTGCCTATTTTCATTGTCAGTGGTAGCTCCAGTAGGAATATTGAATATTCATGATTTTATGGGCAAGAAACACTGAGAATATTAAAACTGAAAGGAACTAATTTGAAAATTACTTAAAATTTGTTCATTTTACAGAGTTTTAAATTTGGTCATGAAAATCTTAATTGTTTTCTTTTGTTATGGCCTTATGGGTAATAATGAGCAAAGAAAAGGGAGTCTCTTAATTTCTGGTATGAAATTTTTTTGCTATATCACTATTTGCTTTTTAATTTGATCCTTCTCATGCATGATAGGAAAGGATTATAAAAAAACAAAAAAGAATAAAATTTTACACCATAAGACCTGGGCTTAGGGGCAGGAGTTGTGGATCAGTGGTAGAGCGCTTGTCTAGCATGTGTGAGGTGCTGGGTTCCGTCCTCAGCACCACATAAAAATAAACAAACAAACAAATAAATAAATAAATAAAATAAAGATATTGTGTCCAACTACAACTAAAAAATATTTTTTAAAAAGACCTGGGCTTCATTCCATTCTGCCACTACATGAATTTAGCTTTTGGTCAACCCCAGAAAACTCTCTGAACCTCACTTTGCTCAGCAGGAAACTGGAGATAATGACAATATTTCTCTGGCTGGGTGAATTTGAGTGTCAAATAAAAAATATGTTATGGTTTCTATATTAGGGGTCCCCCAAAATCTCTTGCATGAGATAAGGCAAGAAAGTTTACAAGTGAAATGATTGTGTTCTGAGAGTTTTAATCTAATCAGTGCATTAATCCCCCAATAGTGGTTAATTAGATGGTAACTGTAGGCATGTAGGTTGTGGCTAGAGGAGGCAGGTCACGAAGTTGGGAGGAGCTGCCTTTGGGGTATTTATTTTGTTCTTGGTGAGCAGAGTTTTCTCTCTCTCTTTCTCCTTCTTTCCATGCCCTGAGCCACTTCCCTCCACCATCCTCTTCTACCATGATATTCTGCCTCATCTCAGACCCAGAGCAACAGAGCTGAGACTTCTAAAACCATAAACCCCAAAATAAAGTTTTCCTCCTATTTTTATCAGGTCTTTTGGTCAAAGAAGTAAAATGCTGACTTAAACAAAAAGCAATTGGTAAACTTTAAATATTTTCTTTTTTTCTTTGAGGGGGAGGGGACCAGGGATTGAACTCGGGGCCACTTGACCTCTGGGTTACATCCCCAGCCATATTATGTATTTTATTTAGAGACAGGGTCTCACTGAATTGCTTAGTGCTTTTGCTGAGGCTGGCTTTGAACTCGCGATCTCCTGCCTCAGCCTCCTGAGCTGCTGGGATTACAGGCATGTGTCTCCATGCCCAGCCAAATGTTTTCTTTTCCAGCTATTACATTTCTCAGGTTATTATTCCTAACCAGGGGTTAAATTCTGAATATTCACAACTGGTACTGTGTAATTACCACCAGGTTTTTAACCTTATGGTTGCTTTAGAGGTCTGGGATTGGAGTCTCAGGGTAAAGTCTGGGTCAACAATGCAAGGGAGGCACTAAAAGGCAGAGGCTACTGACCAGCTACTAGAGCCAATTTCACTGCTAAACAACTAGCAAACTAATACCAGTGACACTGGTTAAATATCAGTTCCTTTTTGTGCATCATGCCCAATTCAAGAGTCACATACAATATTATAAGTGCTTGTTTTAAATATAATTACCTATGGGAAGAAAGAAATAAATCTTAATATGCAAAATATATGTCATTACATAAAAGAGTATATATAACTTTAATTTTTGGATCTAGCAAATTTCATTTATCATGAAAGTCTGGTCATGTTAAATAAAGATAATAAATGATATTTTAAAATTGCTTACTAAAATAAACATCAAATTTCAAGTTAGAGGCATATTATTTACTTTGAAAACTGATGTGATTATATAATATTTTCTTTTCTAGCAGCCAACTATCTACCCTTAAAGTTCATATTGTTTTAATCAATATGCCTTACAATTGTCTTGATTTCATTTGTAATATGACTTCCGCCAATGTTTTTTTCTTGATAATGTGCATTGTTTTTATGAATTCAAAAATTTATAATATTATTCTAAATGTAAGATGGTTATACATTTCATAGTTGCTTTGTTGAGATATAATTCAGATGCTGCATGATTTGCCTTTTTATAAGTGTACAATTTGAAATGTCTTTATTACATTACCAGAGTTATATGGCCATCAGCACTATTTAATTTTGGGACATTTTATCACTCTCATACCCATTAGCAGTCACTCCCTTGTGCCTGGAATCACTAACCTACTGTCTGTCTCCATGAATTTGCCTACTCGAGTCATTATATATAGGTGGAACAATACGGTATTGTCTTTTGTAATTGGTTTCTTTCACTTATCTTAATGTTTTCAAGATTCGTTTATGTTGGAGCATGTATCAGTACATCATTTTTTATTGCCAAATAATATTCTCTTATATGGCCATACTTTATTTTATATACCTCTTATCAGTTAATAGGTCCCTGGGTTATTTCCATTTTTCTGCTGTTTTGAATAATGCTACCACAAACATATGTATTTCAATTTTTTTGCTAATATATATCTTTATTTCTTTGGAGTATATGAATGGCTAGAGTGAAGAAACTGGGTTTTCAGAAAGAAATTTTTTTTTCAAATTCGCCCAACATTTTACATGGTTAAAATAAATATTAATTATGTTCAGAGTACATACATGTGTATTTTTACTCTTGTATATAGATTATATGAGTGTATATTTATATAAGAAATGTCTAGCTTTTATTAAAGTATGAAAATATCACATGAAAAAATATTGAAATAAATATTTAGATATTCCATGAGCCCAAAACAATATTATCTATATCATATCATATCTGGATACTGAAGCATTAACTCAAACATTTATTGATTTTACCCTGATGTTTCAAGTGAGGATTTCATGTGCCCACTAGCTCTAGTCGGATCTCTAAAGGGATATTAGGGTGGGGTCAACAAATGAATTCTGAGTGTAAATAATTTAGGATGTGCCTAGAAACGATTATATTTTGAATACATGATATATAGTTTTATTCTTCTGTATATTTTAGCCTCATTCTGAATTTCTTATGCTGCTATGAAACTTTGTATAAATTAGGAAACCAGCAGTTGGTATTCTGTTTTAAAGAAATAATCATCAAAGACATTCTGTTGAATTAGCTATTAAAGCACTTAATTCTAATTCTTATTATGTCTGATGAGTAAAGAGACAATAAAGATAAAAAATAATTTCATGCCTGTAGTAAACTTTATTTCAAGGATAAATTGCTATCCATATCAGTCATAATATCTCTATACTTTATGTTTTTGAGAATATCAGAATATCCTATGTTCATAAATTACATAAATTATATCAGAATATTCATAAATTATGTAAGTCATAAATTACTCCTCAAAATGCAGTTCTAATAGTACTCTTTGAGATTAAAACAATCTTTTACTGCATTTTAGAGCAACATAAAAAAATACTAGCCTCTGTAAAAACATTTCTTAGTTATACCTACTATATGACTTCTAAATCATTCTTGAAATTCCCATATAAAAATCTGGCCTCTTTAAATGTGGATTATTTCTGTTGCTGTTCCTCTTGAGAAAATCATGACCCAAATAAAACAAAGACAAAAATGAAAACACATACATACACAAAACCCCCGAAACCTTCAAATAGTCATCTAACCTTTCTTTCCATGAGCTGCTATGTAGTTTAATCAAATACCAGTATTGGGTGGTTAGTGTGTCTCTGTTCATCCATGCTTGAGTGGGTGTTATTTCTGAAGAAGTTTAAGCATATTTCCAAGTCTCCTTAGTTTGTAGTTGATCTTCAATTAGAGCTTACAGGCACAGCCCACAGTGAGCATGGAGTGTCAAATAGCAGGATGCTGCTTCTGGTCCACCTGTAACTCCTGATGTATAAGGGGTAAACTTTACCAGTGTAAACAGAAAGTACCTATAGAAGTTTAAGAAAGCCAGTGCAATGTGGGATAGTCTTTGGAAGACAAGTAAATAGAATTTTTTGGCAAAATTTGCCACGTAACTTTTCTTCCTAACTTCCCAACAACATAACTAAGAGAGATTTGGCCATACTCTGCTCTTCGTAAGCTATTGGTCAGGCAACGTCTCACAATGAGAATTGGAGTTCTAGTGATGTAGAAATGGGTAGGACAGAGAGCTGGAGATGTTAAATCTTACTGTAGAAGGCAGTCCTTGTAAGTTCTGAATTGTAATTTCAGATAGATACTGAAGCACATCTCTAGCTTCTAAATTTATTCTGATACAGTGAAAAATGGGATGGGGGAGGAGGTTTGGCATAGAGTTGGCTATGAAGTATTCAGTGACTAGTATAGAATTTGATTAAAGAGGAGACCTAGGCAAACTCAGAATGGGTAAATTCTCTCAGCTACTCTGACCTGAGAGGTTTGTCATTGCCAGAATAAGATGGGACTAGGATTCTGAGATTAAATCCAGAGCCACTCTGTGGTTAGCTCTTAATATATTTTTAAAGCAGCGCAGTGCAAGTTTTGGCTCGACCCCCATAGTAAAATACAAGCTATTAAAGTTCATGGGGGCCTTGGCTTTCTTAGGGATGATAACATTACTTCACTATTAGGATTCTATATCATGAGAGAGATTTGACCCCTTCCATTTCTATACATACAATGCAATGCTAAAATTCCCATGTTCTTAGAAATTGCCTATTCAGGTGATTGCAAAGAAGAGGGCATGATCTTTCTTCTCTGAGCATTATTATCTAAAGATTAAGAAGTGAGGTTACAGGAGATCTTGCACTTAGCTGAAAGAAAACATGATATTAGTGCTTCATGGTGTGAAAAGTAACTTAGACAAAGCATATGGGACTGTGCTGGCACATAATAAGCATTTAGTAAATGTTAGTGATCATATTTGTGTGTTTCTATTTTTGATTACTATTTAAGAAACAATATAAGTTTACTGAATGAAGTGAATTCATTCTCAACAAGTGTCAACAAATAAGGTTGTCTTCATAAATTTCTCATCTAAGTGTCTACTTCAGTCATTTTCAAGTATTATTTCAATTGTTCTCTCTAAACTGATGATTGTCCTTGACATTAGTTTCCTTCAAGGGCTGGCCAGTGAGCAGAATCCCTTACAGACCACTGCAGAGTTACACTTATTCCTTTCCTGGTTGAGTTACACTTTCTCCCAGCAAGACCCCTGGGACTGGGATTCATGTTCATTGCCTTGGAGTTGCAGTTCGGCTATGCATGTTTCTCTTTAGGATCCTCAATTTAACTTTAAATCTCCATATTACATTGGTGGTGAAAAATTCTTTTTAGGGGTTTCTAGAATATGGTAAGATTACGGGCTGTGCATTCTCCAACAAGCAACATTTCACTCATCCATGCTAGGCTTTCCTTTCTTCCAGGATTGACTATTTTAATTTGTTCCTGGTGGCATTCCAGATTGTTTGCTAAACTGGCTACAGATGGTTTTGAATGCTGCTGCTGCCAGCGTTGTTACTAGGACTTGATCTACGGATCATATTTCCCCCATCTTACAATCTCTATCTTGGCTGCCTGTAAGACAGCATATGGCTTTTAAAATCCTTTTAATGACCTATAAAGCTCTCAATGGCCCCGATTCTGTTTACCTTTCTGACCTTTTAACTTTTTTACACTCCGGCACAGACTCTTTAGTCATCCAATATGATGCTGTCTCGAGCTGCGTAGCTGATATGAGTGGACTGAGTTCCTAACTTATATTGAGTTATAGTGGCGGCCCGTGCAATGCAGCCTGTCCCAGCCACCAGAAACCAGGATGATTTGAAAAGTGCAGAGAGAGCAGAGATCCTATAACTAATCATTTTAGATATAATTACAGACTAAGCAATTTTCTTTTGATTCTGATTTTACTTTTTTGAGATGTTTTAATTATTTCTTAAGTACTTTTTTTCTTTTTAATGTTCTGTTCAAAGAAGTCAAAGAGATTGCATACTAAGAGGTGAGGTTTAGAGCAATCATTGAAAGAAAGTGTGAAAAGGAGACACTTCTGTGTGTCATGACCTTAGCTGCCTAGAGATGGAAAACAAGGTAGCATACCTGAGGACACACCAACTGTAAATCTACATACTACAGCAAGGAGTCTTTGTCATCATTTGACTTAGTATTTGGTGTCAATAAGTTATTGTCTGGTCAACAGAGGATTAAAAAGACAAAACTACCTTCTCTCCCATCTCAATTACCTCAACTAACAGACTTATTTGTGTTTTCCTGCACTGCTATCTGTCTTTTCATAATTCTCATATATATTTAGCCACAAACTAATTTTTTTTTTTTTGCAGGGAGTGAGAGAGCAGGTAGGATAGATGATTCTTTTTTATCCAAGTTTGGGAAGCATTGAGAAATAAGATCTAGGAAAGAGAGAGCTGGGATCAAATACAAAGCTTAGCAAATAAATCCAACTAAAGAAGATGGATATAGATCGGCAAGCAAATAAACTGGAGAGTATTCTTGCTCTCTCTAAACCTGGACTGTGGGACAGCCCACACTAGGGAGCATGTAGTCTTCAGAGCAGTGGTAACTTACTTAGAGTCTCTGCTCACATTGGACAGGAGCCAAGAAAGAAGAGCATAAACCTCTCACCTCTATGATTTTGGCTTTTTAAAAAAATTGGTATATGGCTGGGGCTGTAGCTTAGAGGTAGAGTGTTTGCTTAGCGTGTATGAGGCCCTGGGTTTGATCCTCAGCACCGCATAAAAATAAATAAATAAAATAAAGGTATTGTGTTCATCTACAATTAAAAATTATAAAAAAATTGGTACGAAATAATTTTGTATCTGGGAATTGTGTGTTAGATTATTTGGATCACTGCCTCTTGCTGAAAACAGTAAAACAGAGTGAAATCTGTGTGTGCATACATGTATTCATGATAATACCACATCAAATACTATATATTTTGGGAAAGTCAAAACTTTAGGGAAATAAGCAGAACAAATAGAATACTAGAACACTAAAGCTCTTTGTATTTTGTTGAGAATGCATTAAAGTGACATACTTTGGGGCCTCTTTGGGCAAGGAAAGCAGAAGTAAAAATTCAAGCTCTGTCTTCCTTTCTTTTTTTTTTTAATTAAAAAAAAATCTCTATAGTTTCTAAGAGATTCTCTCCAATATTCAGCTAGGACCTAAGAGGGCCTCATCCTGAGATTAGGGCAAGCTATAACTGAAGCTATCTTGGTTTTTCTCCCCTAAGGTAGAAAACTATCCCTTAAGACACAGTGAAGTAGGAGGACATAAGGAAAAGGGAAATCATTTCTAAACATTTAGGGCAGAGATCAACATTTTCCTTTACTTATTTTCCCACGTTTGAGGTTATCTGCAACCAGTTGTGCCATCAGACACCACTGGTGGAGGGAAAATTCATCTTTGGCCTTAGGGAATGCATAGGTCAAAAATATATATACATACACATATATTTGTATATATATGTATATACAATACACACGAATATATATACATACATATATATTTGTATATGTGTGTGTATTCTATATATATATATATATACACATATGTTATTCAATAATACTTAACTCTGTTATTATATATATTATGTATGTATTATATATATATATAATACATACATATATATATCATCATTCTGCCCAAAGTAAGCAGGCATGAAGGAACCAAGGCAATTTAGGAAATTAGAGAAAAAGCAGAGATAATAAACAGCAGAAACAGATTTCAGATATGAGAATTCTCTAATCTAAAGATCCTAAAACAACAATGACTTCTATGTTAAAAGAAAAAGATTTATTAATAGCAGTCACTCAAGGATAATTCGAAAGTTGCTTAAGAAGAATGAAAGTGATCCCAGATGGAGGTTGAGAGATGGCAAAGGAATTAGGAGGGGGAAAATGCAATTATGTGAGAAATGTAAAGATATATTAATGATATAAAACAGTTACATAGTCTAATGGAGTTAAGTATTATTGAATCAAAATACTTGGAAAAATATAAAATGTGTATCAAGAGGAAGAATAAAGTAGAGTTAAAATATTCTCAGGCCCTTTTGTAATCTGGGAAGAGGGTAAATGTTTGATTAATTTTATTAACTATACACATTTGAAGTTTTGAATGACCACTATAAGAATGGAGCCAGAATAGAATAAAAATGCTAAAAATGTTTATCATACAAAAGTAAGCATTAAAGAAGAGAAACAGATCAATAAGCAACAGAACAAATAGATGATAGATTTGAACTCCAAATTATTAGTATTCATAGAAATGAAAATAGGTGAAGTTTGAATGAAAAGATAAAAATTTTCTGAGTGAATATTTTAAAAACTCGGTTATTCTATTTAAAAGAGAAACATCTAAACCTAAGGATATTAAAAAGTTGAAAATGGGAAATGGGAAATATTTATTTAGTAAAACCTTAGCACTTGGGATGCCTTAGAGCTATATTAACAATAAACAAATTAAATTTTAGACAAAAATATTGAAAGAGATGAATCGGATCCCATCATTTGGATGAAAGAATGAAATTCATCAATAAAATATACCAACTTAAAATTTGTATGCTTTTAATAAAGTTTAAAAGTTTCAAGATATATAAACAAAAACTGTCCATATGTTGAGCCATAAAAGCTCAAAAATTTTGAAGAATTGACAACATCGTGTTATCTGATTAAAAGGCAAAAAATCAATATAAAAAAGAAAACTAAAAAATGATCAAGTATTTGGAAAATAAATCTCCCATGAGAAAAAAAGAAAAAGAAATCAAAATGGTGATAACATAGTTTGGACTGAACAATACCAGAATATTATATATAGAATATACACAATATACACAATGGAATTGTACTTTTACTTATGGCGCAAATTATAGCCTTAACATGTACACCAGAAAATAAGAAAGGTTTAAAGAAAATAGCAACATAAGCCTCTTTCTCAGAAGTTTGGAAAGGAGAAACAAAAGAAACCCAAACAAAGCAGAAAAATAGGATGTAGTAAAGATCAATAATAGTTATATATAAAAATATATGAGGATGAAAATGAACAAAACCAAGAGTTGTTCTTTGAAAAAATTAATACAAATGATAAGTAACTGGAAATTATAAAATCCACATCAGTCAAGGTCCAATCAGGAGGAAAAAAACACACAATCACACTATTAATTAAAAAATGTATTATGAAATATTATTAGGTAGTAGCAAGGGATTGTTAGGTAATAGCAGATTCTTAAGGAGGTAAAGTAACTGCTGCATTGAAACTCTATATTCCAGTAAAGGAATGGCAGATGTAGGGTAATCTTGAACTAGAGAAGTACCCAAGAAAGGAAGAAGACTGCAGGAAGGTCCCCAGGAAGGAGGAAGAGATCAACCCTCATGAAGAGGGTGTGGCTGTGGCATCCTGCATGGCACTCTGCTGAGGTGCCCTCAGGCCAGGGCTGATAAAGTAAAAGTCACCTGCTAGTTGTCCCTGAAATTCACCAGAAACTGCCTGCCCAGTGCTTTGAAACTCCTAGGAGCCACTCACTAAGGTACTGCAGAAACCAGACAAGGATGGTGTCATTGTTGTTTTTCTGATGCTGCCAGCAGCTATAAGCCACAGAAGCAAGAAGAAACATCTGGAGCCAAGAAGAAAAGCCCCTTCTGGCGGTTTCCTTCCAGTTCCCTTTCTTAATAAAGCCTAGCAGTGCTAACTGGCAAAGAAGACATGTGCAAGGTCCAGCTCTAGAACTACAAAACCAGGGCAAGGAATGGTAAGACTGCCCCAGGAGGAATACTATATGATATAAGTAAAGAAATTGCAGCTGTCAGCAGCATCTTTCAAATATATTGTAATTTTAAAGAAGCAAATCACAGAAGAATGCTTATACTATGATTGCATTTTATAGAAAGTTGAAAAACTATGCTGTTAAATTTATATAATAGAAATATACTTGCCATGATGTCATTATCATATTTCAGGGTGTAGGGGAAGGCACCATGAACAGTAAGAGACACATAGTGTGTTTCAGATGGGGCCTGGTAGGCTGCATAAGGTGGGGGCTACGTAATTCTCTTTCCTGATCTGGGACATTGGGTATGAGGTGTGCAAGGCAACTTGCTAAATTATACATACATGTTCAATGATAATGCAGTGTCCTGTTGTTTGTCAAACCAGTGTCCTGTTGTTTGTCAGGAATATCTTTCTCCTTTCTCAATTTTCAACCATTTTGATGGTTGTGTGTTACATCCTGTCTAGAGAGCTCAGGGGATTCCCCAAGGCATTGACATGAGCCAAATGTCGAAGGAAGAGTAGTTTCTGGGGAAAACGCTATTTCCTTATTCTGAAATATTCATTTTGAATGGACAAATATTTGTTCATGCAAGAGCCTATGAAGTTTAAATCTCTTGTTTTACGTGTGAATAGAATGGAACTCATAAAAGTAAATGATTAGTCCAAGGTCACATGAAGTCTCCTGGATTTATGTTTTTAACTATTTCTATTATTCTATGATATTTTACTTATTACTTATCTTCAAAGAATCCAACCTAGCTTGAACTGTAGTTTGAATGGAGAAAACATACTGATCTTATGTATGTGTAGTTCCATAGGTAATTTGCATTCTTAAAAGTCCTAGTTGAAACAGGCTCAGAGGTGCATATTTTCTTTTTCAGACTTTAAAAATCAAACAACAAGAAACTTGCATAAAGAAATTGTCAAGCTTAACTACAACTCTTTAAGATGAGGGCCTTGTTTTCCATTCACATCATCCTTGCTTCTTCAGGGACTAACAAGATAAGGGTTATGAGTAGGAGCTTCCTTACTTCATATCTACAAAAAGCAGGCAGGGAATGTGCGAGAGCTACTGACCACATTTCTATGTGGCCTTTCTTTTTTGTTAACCTGGGTATTGGTTCCACTTTTGAGATATGTAGTTCTGTTTGAATGGATATCTTTCTTCTTCAACCATTTCCCTGAACCACGTTTGATTTACATGGTTCTCATTTGGCTGGAGATTTTATATTTCTCACTCAGTAAGAGAGTTGGAAGCTGTATGTTCAAATGGGGTCTTTTGCTTAAAGGCGTCAAAAAGAAAAAAAAAATCTACAGCCAATTTGAATTACATAGTAATTATTTTCTTATGAAAATTAGAACTTTTGGAATTAAGCTGCACTTCAAGTGCAGCTGCATCCTGGAAATTAGATACTCACTCTTATTAGGGTTCTGTCTCATGGTTATGCTTGTCTCTACTTGATTGAATTCTGCAGGCACATTGTCTTCATGTGCTTCCCACTGCTCAGACATATTCCCTTGATGTCCCTGTTACTCCAATAAAATTTTAGAAAATGCTCTGATTGGCTATCTTAAGATCACATGACCATATAAGAATGGTTAGCCATAGGCTATGTTCTCTACTTCTCTGTGTATTGGAAGGTACCATGGTTTGAATGAAAGCCCATTAGGAATAGAAAGAATACAAGAAGTTATTCTCCAAAAGGAAGCCAGAGTATCATAAAGCAAAGGAGAATTTCAAGGAATACTTTGAGGCCCAAGATCATACCTTCCATGGGTCATTATGGGGTCAAGATTACTACACTGGAAAACATTTGTAGAGCATCCCATATATCATGTATTCTTTACATGAACACACACACACACACACACACATACACACACAAAAATAATAATGTGAAAAAAATTTGGAGGAAGATTTCTTAGAAAACCTATATACTCTCTGACTTGTGAGATGTTTTAATATTTCATGCAAAATTTTGAAAAAAAATAAAAAACTCTTTAGATGCTCTTAAGAATTTCTTAGAAAAATTTAAATTGGTAAAACATTTCTGAAAACATTTTTGCATGTGTAACCAACAGACTTTAAAGACTTTATGATATTCGACCTAGCCATATTTTTTTTGTTTGTTTCTAAGTATTTATCTGAAGAAAATAATCAGAGATGAAAATGAACATTATATATGAAAATGTTAGTCATATGAACATTAAAGTTAATAAAAATTAGAACCAGATTAAATGTCTTACAATAGGAGAGTGGTTAAAAAGTAATGGCAAGCCCAAATAATAGAATATTATATATACAACCATTATAACTTTAAATACATAAAAAATACTTACATAAAAAAAGACAAAACAAAAATCAAACTTTATACACATTATCAATCATATTTTATGTTTATAAAAATTTGTACTTCTATAGAGTTATATAAAAACATCAACAGCTCTTTTCTAGGGAGTGAGATTACATTAATATTTGTGTTGTTCTAAATTGATGCTCTACCTTTATAAGATTTTTAGGAAAAATCTTTATCTTCTGAAAGTATTTCTAGTTAATCATAAGGATACTATTAGATATCATCAATAGCTATGCTACAGTGATGACATCACTAACTACTTCCCAAAGAGCTCAATGCCAAGGAGAGCAGCCGAGAGCAGCCAAGAACAGCTCATTTATCTCTGAGTACAAGTGTCCCTTGGTGTGTTTGAGGATTGGTTTCAGGACTTTCTAGGATATACTCACATCTGTGGATGTTCAATTTCCTTACATCCTTTCATAATATGACACATATAATTTATGTGCATCCTCCTTTAAGTCATCTCTAGATTACTTATAATACCTAATACAATGTAAATGCTTTGTAAATAGTTAGACTATATTGTGTAGGCAATAAGGAAGTGGAAAAAATAGTCTGTACATGTTCAGATGTAATTTGTTTTCTTCTGAATATTTTTCATCCACAGTAGGCTTAATTCACAGATCGGAACCCACAGATATGGAGGTCAATTTTACCTAAGTGTGTTTGAAAATAAGCAGAAAGAAAGCCATTTTGCTTCCTGGAATGAGATAGAAGAATCAAAGAGATTCTTCTTTTTATTAACCTCTGAATGGTGCTGGAGGGTATAAGCTTCCTGAGGGCAGGTTGGTATTTGCAGTACCTCCAGTGCCTCCTAATGCAAGTCCCACTAGATAGCCATCCAATGCATCATTTCCTCATCCACATGAATAACTCATTTAACTGTAGTAGATACTTATGAAAATACCTCCCCACTCATCTCCTCTGTGTACACAGTGTTTAAAGATTGGCACATGTGAAGAGAGGCATGTCAGTGTCATTCATGGAGAAGAGAAGGAGTACTCTGAGGTCTATGGCTTCTGCAGATGATTCCCACCCTTCCTGATGGGATATGCTATGAGATGATTGTCATGCAAATGGCATGAGGATGATAACTGAATAATGCTAACATCAAACAAAGGCAGCAGCTGGATTTTCTGACAAACCAGAAACATTATGCCAGGTGCAGGCGGCGTAGTCATGTTGGTATTTGTAAGCTCTTACACTTGGCAGTAAATATTGGGAGGGGACCATGTCAGCAGTCTTAGGGGTGGCTGAACCGTAGTTATTTGATTTATGGTGTTCCAAATCAGAACAGAAACTCCTTCCTTGCCTCAAGTACACACGGGGATTCTTGGCAATATGCATGGACTGAATGGAGCTTACCTAAACCTGCTTTCCATTGACTTTTACCCTTGTACTTGCTTCTACTAAGAAACTGAAAATGACTAAAGGCAGCAAATAAAACCTGGGGCCAGGACAGAGCTCTGCAGTTGTTTGGCAAAGGTTAGGCACACTGAGTGAATAGCAAACGGGAAACAAGCTAGGAATCCACAGATCAAAATGATTTAAATGCATTCGTTACAGCAAGTACCCAAATGCCTCCTAGTAGAGCAATTACCATGCAGGGGTACGTGTTATAGTGATATTTTGTGTACATGACAGATAAGAGAAATGTCACCAAACCCTTCTTGGACTAATGCCCAATATGCATTCTCTGAATTTAACAGATTCTCAGTGGGCATGGCAGGGTTGAGATGTCTCAGCCATCGTGTGCCAGGGAAGCATTACCTAGAGGTTTGGAACAAAACTGAGAGCAGGATCATTTGAAATCAACAGGGTACAAGGAAAGCAGAGCAGCATCACTCCCAGCAGCCCACTACTCATTGCATGACCCACATTTAAACAGCAGCATCCTGCTGAAGTCAGGCTGTAAAGGGACGCCTGCAGGAATCCTGAGCAGGACGGGGGAGGTGGGAAAGAGATGAGTGAGTGCATAGAATCTGGAGTCAACAAAATTTATGTTCTCCTAAGGCAGCTGGTCATGGGGCAAAGTAAAGGAGGAAAAAGCAAAGGTAGAGTGTTCCCTTCACACAAAATGAGTCATGGGGGCAGAGCAAGCATCGTGCCTCTCCTGCAGGAATGCTGATTCCTGAAAATATCTTATATACCCTGGGGGCTTTGTGGCCTTTGCCTCACAGGTGATGCCAATGCAGTGACAGCCAAGCTGGCAGAAAGAGGAAAAGAGAGCCACAGATCATGTTCACTGGTGTTTATGAGTTGTCCTTGCCTTGCTTTGAATTGCTAGGTCATGTCCTTTGAGAGATCCCCATCTTTGAAAATCTCAGTGGTTCCTTTATAGCAATGACTCTGAAACTTACGTGTACCTCATAATATCTGAACAACTTATTAAAATAGAGATTTCTGGGCTCCGTTCCTGAAGTTTCTGATTATATAGGACTGGGGTGGGGCTTTGGCATTTGCATTTCTGTCAAAATCATAGGTGATATAAAGGCTTCTGTTTCACAAACCATTGCTTCATGGTACTGGGATCCAGAGTATGTTTATAGGTGAATTTGTCTCAATGGAGATTTGTTTTCTATTTATTTTTATTTGTTTATTTTTGTTTCAGCCTCTTAAACTATCAATTTCTTGAAAAGGCTAAGAGGAAAAAAATAAGTAGAAAATAAACATATTAGTGTTTAAAAATTCCTCAGAGTATGACAATTGGCAGCTTTACCTGTCATATATTTTATTCTTCTGTCTCATTTGTCCACAGGGAATATGGACTTAGATATTC
Source organism: Marmota marmota marmota (assembly GCF_001458135.2). Taxonomy (NCBI): domain Eukaryota; kingdom Metazoa; phylum Chordata; class Mammalia; order Rodentia; family Sciuridae; genus Marmota; species Marmota marmota. The sequence goes on from NW_026000093.1 coordinate 38,707,355, forward strand.
TGCTCTTCTCCCCCTTCTATTGTAACAGTCTCCCTTTCCTTCCAATTCAAATGGCAGGACCAGGTTATAGAAGCCTTTGCTTGTTATGTCAAGCCCCCAACAGTCCCTGTAGCACTGTAGGCTGCTGTGCCACCAGGGCAGAAAGGCAAATTCAAAGCGAATGACTGGCAAAGATTATACATTTCTCCTGAGACTCTGATGCCTTTTTTGCACAACCAGCTTAATTAAGAATCCTTGGCAATATATTAACCACAAGCTTATGGATCTCAATATGCCAATCAAACATAATGAGATAAATGCAAATGTCAAAGCACAGACTCTTTGCCTAGGAATATCAAAGGCTTAAAGCTGTATCCTCAGTCAGTTGTCAGAAAGCAATGGGAATAGCTGGGCCTGGGGAGGGCAGGGTTTGCCCATTGCAATTTAAAAATCTCTGGCACGACCTCCAGGACTGAGCTATCCCATATCCTGGTGAGATTACAGAGCATGCAAATAAGGCGAAAAATCTTTGATCTATAACCTCACATTGAGATAATAACAATAATAATAGTAATGATGAAAAATATAGTCTAAGACACTGACCTACTTCTGGAGAACAGATAGAAATCAGAGCCAAAATCAAAATCTGTATCCTAAATCTGTCAATATAAGTCAGACGACCAGTCAAGTGACATTGCTTTGAATATCTAGTGAAGTACGAAGGGTAACATCTTTTGGTTTTATAAAAAATTATATTAGAAAAGACAGCAATAGGTTTGATTCTATCGAGTATCTCCTTAATGACTTGGGTAAAAAATGGTTTGAGTAGTGTATCAGGGCCAGATTCAAAGAACTTATAATGGTTGAACAACTTGTGAGTTGAAGCTGGCTAACAGATGGTTGTTAACTTGAACGTGTGTTCTGGTGGCTGAAGGGCTTGGCCTTGCAAGACTTGGTGTTATTCCTCATTTTTATTCAAGGCTTGAATGAAAGTATAGTTATCAAATTTGAGTGACACAAGTTTGGAAGACATAGCTAATTCCTTCTGTGAATAAATCAAAAGCCAAACATATTTTCTTTTCAATTTGACAGTAAGGTGACTTTAATAAACCATATTTTAACATAGATATATGGAAGGTCCCTCCACCAAGATGAAAAACAAATGACCCCAAACCAAATCCCACCCATCGGAAACCCATGAAAATCATATATGAGGATAAGTCTTGGTTATAATATGAAATATTAATGTAGTTTAGTTTCTAAGGAAGTTAAGATAATCTTTGTTGCTTTTGATGGGTTCTTATAATCTGCGTAAGAAAAGTGATAATGTTGCTGTAAATTAGTCAAAACATATCCATAGCATCACCATCAGTTCTGGACAATACTCTACTGAGTAGAGAGAAAAGTCACCAGACGGGGGTAGGGAGACGTTACACAGGTGGTGTGGTTGAGTGACCGGGAAGGTTTTAGCCCTTACACAAACTAAAGGAAGAACATGAGTTCTGATTTAAAATATTTGAAGGATGGTCATGGGGCAGAGAAACTACTGTTTTGTTTGGGTTTTGTACACAGAGCCCTGGAGAATATAATTAAGAGTATAAGTTAGGGATACTTTAGATTTTAGATGATAGGTTAGCAAAAGAAATTATTATTATTATTATTATTATTATTATTATTATTATTATTATTATTCTAAATACTTATCAAGGGCTAGGGTTGTGGCTTAGCGGTAGAGCACTTGCCTCACACATGTGAGATCTTGGGTCCGATCCTCAGCACCACATAAAAATAAAAAACTGAAATAAAGATATTGTGTCCAACTACAACTAAAAATAAATATTTAAAAAAATACTTACCAATATATTGCGTATATGCATATCGTGTATATGTATATATAGGCAAATGAGACTATAAAACTTGTTAAAAATTATAATTTGTGTTTTCCTTCCCCACTCCAATCCTTGCTCCTGGAGGCAAACTTTAGGGAGTATTTTCAATCATTCTTTTTGTATTTCCTTCTGTTTTCTGAATGTAGATTTGATTTGATAGAACATGGACATTTGGTGTTCCCTTTCCCTTCTCCCATTCTACCACTTTAAGTAACTATTTATAGTTAAATACATATGCAAGATGTACTTTCTGGAAATAGATTATGATTAGGTCACATAAAGTATTATGATTATATTTTCTGTATTACACAGTGTTTTGTCTTCCCTAGAATTTATAATTGCCCTATTTTTGCTTTTCTTTCCCCCTAGGAACTTTTTGTTTGTTCACCCCCGAACTCTCCATAAGAGCTACAAGACTTTAATCAGTACAATAAAACAACATTGGTCAATCTCTCAGCACCACTTTTTCTTAGCACAATTTTGTGTGAAGTCCTCAGCTTGCTGGTTCCCATCCTGATATAGCTGTGGTCCTTGCAATATGTCTGCCTCTTTCTTGAAACTAATAGTATTTTCTTTCTCTTTTCCTGTTTTGATGGGGCACTTTCACCAGTAGCTTCCTCAAAAAAGGATATATGAGAAATAAAAAAAAAAAAGAAGATTGAAATCTGACTTTCTGTGTTACCAGCTTTCCATTACTGTGTCAAAATTCCTGAGATAGTCAACTTCATGTTTTTAGAAGTTTCAGTCCACGATTGCTTGACTCAGTTACCTTTATGGTGGAGAGAATGTGGTAGAACAAAGCTGTTTACCCCGATTGAAGCCAGAAAGCAAAGAAAGAGAAGCTGGATCAGAGTCCCAATTATACCCTTCAGAGCATGGCCCCAGTGACCTTGCTTTCTCTCACTCTGTCCCCTCACCCCCCAGAAACACCAGAGGCTGGTGACCAATCCGTTAACACAGGAGCCTTTGGGGGACATTCAAGATCTGAGTTACAGCAGCATCTATTCTTCCTTAAACTTGAGACTCCTTAGAATTCTTGATTGGAAATTACACTCCTAGTTTTAAAGGCATTGATCACACTATTGTTCCCTCACTTCCAGGGTTGTGTTAAGAAGCCTAATCCTTTGCATGTGCTTCATTTGTTTGTTTGTTTTCCTTCTGGGAAGCTTTTATTAACTTCTTTCTTCTCTTGTTAGCCTGAAATTTCATAATGATTCGTACTGGTGTGGAACTTCTTTATTCATTTTGCAAAGCATTTTGGAAACGCTTGGCTTTCAGTTCTGAGAAAGTTTCTCATGTTCTTTATTATGATCTTTTGAAACAAATTTGGTCTGTCCACTTTTGTGTACCCTTTCTACTTGTTAGTCAGATGTTGTGCCTCCTGATCTTCTGATTTTCTCATATTGCCTTTCATATTCTCCATCTCTTTGTATGTGGTTCTATATTCTGCAAAGCTGTGCAATCTTCTGTCAATAATTCTATGAAAATTTTAAATTTCCATTACTGTATTTTCAATTCCCAAGAGCTCTTCCTTGTTCTCTGAAAGTAATTTTCTGACAGCATCCTGTTTTTAATTTTATGAAAATAGTATTTTATCTCTCTAAATAATTACTATTGATATTTTGTGCATTATATGTCCTCATTCAGTTTCTTTCTCTGCCCTCTCTATACATTGATTTGGACTCAGTCTTTCATGTCAGAGGTTT